>NW_008649745.1:9917-25535 GCF_000695815.1 Acanthisitta chloris
GTTCATTCTTCTTACAGGTTCTTTTTTCTTGAAACAAGAAGTTCAGAGAGAGTGAGAAAAAATTAGAAGCCATAGTAAGAGGGAAAGAATAGTATGGGAATCTCTTTATGTGTAAATATCCTTTTTACTCTTCATCTGTGCCTGGTTAGTGCATCAGCTTAAAATACAGGGTTTCTATCCTTAAAAACACGTTCAAATGGAGAGTGTTACAGTTCAAAAATAATGAGTTATTTACTGTTTCCCTAATAAATAATTCTTCTATGGCTGGTGACAGTATGGTTATGTGTGCATCAAATATGATCATTTGTAATTGGTACAGATTTAAGTAGTCTGTGTGGAGAGAATAGAGCACTATTGATTTGCCACATGGCTTCTCAGACATGCTTTGCTTGGAATTTTTCTTGTGTGTGTCCCTGTAATGCGGCTTTGTTTGGGTGTTGCAAAATACTTGGTCTTTTGATGATGTTAGCATCATTTTTTGAGGAGACTTCATTGCAGCATTGATCATGAAGCTATTCTCAAAACGCATGTATATGCAGGCAGTGAAACAGTGTAGAGAGGTCTGTAATTCATGTAAAAATGCTAATTCTAACATCAGCTTCCCTTTCAAAAGAAAATGAGTGTTCAGACTTCAGGACACAGGAAATGTGATTGGTGTCTGCAGGACCCCTTTTATTGGTTGTTACATTTTGCACTTAACGCTGGAGTTCAAATGAAGAACATGTTTATAAAGATAGGTCTTTGCAGCTGGGGAGGCACTGAAAATGCAAAAGGGAGCACACCATGCAAAATAAATGAGGGGTTAGAAAGGGAGAATAAGAAGCAGAGAAGCTTTGTCAGGGAAGCTCTTTTTCTGTCTTAATGAGAAACAGTTCCAAGCACAATTTCTGTACTTTATGTAAGGAGAGTAAACTTCTAAAAAGGAGAAGGGCAGTATCAAATGAAAGTGGGGTTTTTTTATGTCTTCTGAGGTACACAGATCTATTGCAGACAAATGTCATGTACATGGCCTGGCAAGTTGACTATATGTGCATTTGCCTGAACATAAATAAACAATGCTCCCAGAGTCCTGTGTTTCTCCCCTTAACTGCTTGTAGAGTATAAAGAATGGAATTTGATGTCTCTTCCCCAGTGCTGGGTGCCTCTGGCAATCTGAGGTGAAGGGCCCCTACAAGGTTGGGAGATGTTCCTGGTACGAAAGGGCGAGCTGTGCCTGTGGGAAGAATCAGAGGGAAGTAATGGTATTTCCATGCTCTCTGTGTGGGGTTTTCCTGAAGATGGGAGTGACAGAACTTGTAATTGTTAGCTTTGTAGACAAGAGACTTTGCTTCTAGTGTGTCAGGCAGAATATAGTTTCAAAAAGTAGTATTCTGGAGCATTACCATAATGCATTTAGGGCCCCAAAATACGATATATGTGTTATATTTGGACCTGTTTCAACTCTCTGTCCTTTTAAAGCAGTGGATCTCCAGCCCTACTGTCTCCACAGAGGATCTGGAGCTCTCAAGAATAGCTGTGTGGAAATTGCTATGCTACATTGTGAGCATGTCAGTAAGATGGTAAAGGCCAGTTTGAGGCATGATGTCATCTGCTTTCAGTGCTCCTCTTTTTGTTCTCTTCTGAATACCTCCCCCCTCCCCATTAACTGTCAGACTTAAAAATAATCCTTTCATCTCCTAGGATCCCAGCAAAAATTCTAATCAGAATGCAGAGCACTTTCAGCCAGATCAAAGATCTGCAGTTCGCCTTACTTTGTCCTGTCTCACTGAGATGTCACTATTTCACACATCAGGGTGTTTTTCATATGATGGAAACATTAGCATAATGGAGAGAGGTTTTGTGGTGAGGTAACTCTGCTGATTCTGTATGTAGGTTTTATGCCAACAAAGATTTTCAATGTGTGTGAAAGCAATTGGTGAAGTTTTATGTTGTGGTTCCTCAGGAGAATCTTTAACTGTGTTAAACCCATGACCCACTGTGTAGAAAAAAGTGTACATGCTGTCTGCAGAATGTGTTTGTGTGTGCACGTGCTCTGCAAATTCTTGTACAGTCTACCTAGATCTTTGTATTACCTTTCCACGATTGATAATTGCTTTCTTGTAAATGATAGTTAATTCTGCAGACTTCAGGATTTATTACTTGGCGTCCATACTTGATTATATCACAAAATGGGACAATAGCAAGCTATTAGAAGTTATTCTTAGATATAATGTTCTTAAAGATTTCTTACAGAATCATGGAATTATTTGGGATGGATGGTAGTAAGTGATAGTTTTGAGGCCTGATTTCATCCTTTAAATAATTTTGGGACTATGATGGGACTATATATATGAAATTGCGCTTATTCCTTATAATGCCTGCACTGTCTATATCTGCATGTCTGTTTTGTGGGTGCAGAAGTTGCAGGTTTTGGTACTTTGATGCCAGTCAGGCAGTTCAGTATCTGAAAATGTTCAGTTACTCTGCAGTACTGTTAATAATAACTTATCACAATGCTCTGTCCCCCCAAAAAATGAAAAATTCCTCAATTATACTTTTCATGGCATTCATTCCCAATAATAAGCTATTTTGTTTCTGTATGTAAATGTATATGTACATTTCTGTATGTAAATTAACCCATTCCAGCACAAATAGAAAAAGAAGAGATGTAGACAAGAGATGTAACATATTCTTCCCTTGAGATGTTTTCATCCTCCTAGGGCTCTAGCTGAAATAGACTTCATTAGTTGATCAGATCTTGGTTTTGGGCCTCTCCAGAGAAATATGTGGGTTAAAAAAGACATGTAAAAGTAAATGAGTCAGAAATATCTGCCTACTATTCAAGTTATGCAGCAGTTATATTTTGAAAAGATGTTAAGAAGCAGTGGAAGCATCTGTGAGAAGAATACAGTTTGTAGGCAGAGTTGTGTGTTTTACCTGTTTGGACACCTTCCTCAGCTGTGCAGTCTGAAATAAGTTCATTTGCAAAAGATTTGGGCTGCTCTTTGGTGGGTTGGGTGACACAAGGAAAGGAAGCACCTGAGAGATTGACATCATTGGAATATTCCACTAATATTAATGTGGATGACAGAAATACCTGTGTTCAGTGATGTTCCACTATGGTTGCCAGTGTCTGATGCTGGTTTTTGTGAAGAAGTATTGGTCACTATCCAAGGCAGTGCTGTAGGATGTAAGTGTTCTGGTCTTAGAGACTTGATCACTCTTCTGGCTCCAGCATTCACTCATTTCTGCAGGGGAGGGCACATGTTCTTACTTTCCTTGTCATCTTTCACAGCTTCTGTTGTCTGTCCGAGATTTGTCACAGTCTGACAGGAATCTTTGGAAAAACCAACTAGTAACTGCATTTCAGAACCCAGAGCCAAATTTTAGCAAGCCTAATCCCATAACCACATCTCATTCAAGTAGGTGTGCTCAGTCTAACTGTGCTGTGGAGTGCAGCAGTACCATCTATAAAGATGTAATACTGAATAGCATTCAGAAAGATCTCTTCCTGTAATATGTGCCCTTTGCAGCCATCTGCTTTCCATAGTTCATCTGTCCTTTTGTATATGCTTTCCTTTAAGCTTGGCAGAAACTGAACAAGAATTTTCTATGCACTGCATATAAAAGCAGAAAAAGTTGAAAGACTTTCCTTCAACACTAACGGGGTAAGCATTTTGATTTTAAAATCTTTCTATTTAAAACAAGAGGAAAGCAATATTCTTCTACAAAGATAATGCATACCCCCCTACACCCCCTCCCCCCACTGCCCCGCAATGTTTCTGGAGTAGATAGAAAGATAAAGTCAGTCAGATTCAGGAGTGGGAAGAACTGACTTGGTCCACACTCAGTGCGGATAAATTTTTCATTTAGTATTGGGAGAAAGACTTTCATTACAGTTCATGTAAGAGAAGAGTATTAGCAGAATTCTGGTATCTTTCAACCAGCACCTTTCTTGCTAACAGATCCAAGCATTCTATCTAGTAGCTTGTGTTGGAAATAGTCTGAGGTACAGTGTGAGCAGTAAGTATTTAGGTCCAGAGCGCACATGTTGTACTTAGTATATGTTGAAGGAGAAAAGGCAGTTTTGTCTCTGAATTTGACTCATCCTCACCTTAAAGGTCAATTTTGCTATATCCAGTGACATTCTAAAGGTTGTTTAGTACTAAACTCCTGCATCAGCAAAAAGCCTGTCTGGAGGCACATCTTGCATTATATTTTAGAAATACTGAAAGCCAAGACAGAGGTTAAATGCAGCCAAAAATGTAGAGAGTGAGCTGTTCATACAAATACAAATGACCAGGACAGACTAAAACCTTTCATAAGCTTCAGAATTTAAAACAGAAGCAAGTATAAAGGTTTATTCCTTTGCTGGCTTTGATGACGAATCATTGTAAAGATATACTCTAGAATTAACCACATCTGGCTTCCACTGAAAGGAACTTCAAGTTCCATTACAACCCCTGAGCAGTAGGGACAGTCAGGTCTCCAAATCCAGGTGAATGGAAGAAAAAAGCATATAAAGTTAATGCTTCTACTGAGTTGCCTCTCTTGCAGCTTTCCTAAATGGTGTTAAACAGTACAACAGTCTTTTCCCTTTCAGTAATGTTGAAGATGGCAAATGCCAGGATAAAAACTTGAATTTTTATTAGGCTTACAACCACCAGAGCTGCCATGATCCCTTCCCTGGGAACTGCTAAGTTTGTGGTTATTGTATCCATCAACATAAATCATTCCTTTGTGGTGCAAGTATTTATTTCTTTTTTGACTAAAAATAAGTACAGTATAAAAAATAACTATGAACTGCATAGTTAAGGAATAATCTTGACATACCGTAGATGAGAGCTGTCTTATTACAGGTAGGTTGATTAGAATTAGAATTATTTGCATTGTTGAATTTGGTCTCCATTTAAATCAGGAAGCAAGAAACCTTAATTCAAACACAGTATTTTAATTGTGTGTCATAATTAGAATTTTAATTGTCTTTCTAAGGAAGGCCTTATTGCCATTTGCTGGTATCCCTTCAAACCATGTTTGGGTTTTTTTTGACGGTTTCTACTTAATTTGGAACCATTTTCTTACTGAGCAAGGAGACAATCTTGTGTAGGTACTTCCAAGGTTAGCAGGAAATTATTTACAGATTTATTTTATGCATTTGATTATCTTTGAAAAGAGAGAGAGATGTTTACCAGAGACACTTTTTTTGATGTGTACACCTGTCTTTGAGAAGGAGACTTAAATCAAAGTATTACTTTTCTGGAAACTTACACCTTTTAATGAGTATATGAACACTAATTGTACTAGATACAACATGGAAAGCATATTTGGTGAAATAACAGATTCTCCAAGGTGTCAGGATTTTTGTTTTTGTAGGTGCCAATTTTTATTTCTGTTTTATTTAGATGCAGTAAGTGAGCATTTCTGCTGTCTTCAGTCGCAAGTTACTCATTGTTAAGCTGGACTAAACACACTGTAGGAGAGTAAGGAATATATTCTGTTTGCAGCAGTAGAAGGGGCAACAGTTATTAAAAATTTTGGTTTCAGTTGCTTAGCTCTCTCTAGTTTGTGTTATCCTGCTTGTAAAACTGGCTGTAAAATATGTTTCTTGAGGAAAACAAATATATTTAATTTCAATTATGGGGCTTGTGAGCAGGATTTGGGTTTTTTTCAAATAGGAAATTGGTTAATTTTTTGCTAGCTTTAATTTACAGAGTTGTAGTGCTGAGAAGCACTGGATTGTAGTGTAAGCAAAAGTAGATGTAGCCATTCAAATGAAATGTTAGGCCATTTTAACTTCATCTATTCTCACACATCATGTATGAAATAGCAAAATAGATTAAAAATGTGTTGGGAAATACAAGTTTTTGTGCTAATGCAACCAGCATATACTCAAAATGCTGTACAGTTTAAATGTTGAAAACAGCAAAGTACAAAGTCAAAAGGCTTCCAGATTAAGCAGAAAATCTCTTAGGAATGTCAGTGATCAATATTCTTTTATTGTAATCAGTAGTAAAAAAAAGAATAAAGGTGATTTTGGGATGCTATGGTGTTGATTTGTTGCCATTAATGATGGTGTTCTAAGGGGTCAGTCAGGGTGTTCAAATATCCTGATTCTGGGAGTAGAAGTTTCATATCTTCCCACTGAAAGTTAACATGGAAAGGGGTTTGTCTGCTTGTTTTTCTTTTTTGTTGGTTTTGTTGGGTTTTTTTAATTCATTACAGTGTTTGAAGAAAAATATTTCCAGTAGATTAATGGGAGTGCTAGTAAGACCTATACAGGAAGTTTCACGACAGTGTTTATTTTCTATTATGGAAACATATGCGGCTTTTGCAGGGTGCATGGAAGCACAGCTGGGACCCAAGTGTGTCACCGATATTCCAATGTGTGAGAATTCCTGTTCTGCACCAGATTTATTAATAAAATTGTCAGTATGTTTGTATGATAGCAAGTCATGAGCTAGCTTTATAGGGTAGACTGATAGAACGACAAAGGCATTAAAATATTTTTTCCTGTATTACCTCAACCAACACAATAAGTACAGGTCTTATGCACTCTTTCAGTGAGAACTTCCCTTCTTTTTACTGCATACAATGAAAGAGCTGTGTGATACTAGTTTTATACGAATCATTGTTACATATAAGCTTGCTGTGTTACGCAGTGCTTTTAAGATGAGCATGGTCTAATCAAGCATGTATAAAAAGGGTTATACCCTTTTGGACTTTCTAGTAGTCAAGAAAAGTATTCTGTGCTTTGTTGGTAGCAATAAACACATTCAACTTTAGTAATATCATCCAGTAGAGTGGATCCAGTATGATCTGTTGTGCTCTGAGAGGATCTGTGGTTTTGATGCCTGTTGTTGCATAGTATGTAGTAACAGCAGATGTGAGGCAAGTTCCAGATGGTGAAAGCCTTTGGAAGTGGAAAGAACGTTGAAGATGACCATGAAAACGGATGAACTAATGCACCACAGTTACAGGTCTGATCTTCTTTTGTTCTGTTATAACTGTTACAGACTAAATGGTTGTAACAAAGTTGAAAGTATTGTGATAGGGAGGAGAGAGAACTACGTTAGCAAGCATCTTTCTTTAGCTATAAATAATTGGGCGTGTTAATTTTCAAATAGATGGCTTTTTAATTACAAAAATTGATGTTTATGATTTTGTAGGACTGAAAATGTTTGGTTACCAAGACATTTGGAAAATTATCTGATTATATCCAAGAGACCGTAGATTTCTTTTTGGCCCCAGTAATAAAGACATTTGAAAAGCCAACTTATGTTGCTTGATTCCAATGGTTCATTTTTTCCTAAATACTTCCATCTTCTCCAGAAATGTCGAAAAACATTTGAGTGCAGAACAAAACTGAAAATAGTAAGTACATTTATTGAGCTTGTATATCTGCTTATTTCTGCATATGCATTCATGCTTCTGAAAAATGTTCACCCTCAGGGGAGAAGAAGCTTGACTGCAAACAGACTCACAAAATAATGCTTTGCTGTAATTGAATAGAGTAGTATTGAATCAGTAGATAAACAAAGGTCATGGTTTAATATTTTCCTGGGGTGATCTCTAAGGTTATTAGTCTTTATCATTGTTGGCCAGAAATGAGAAATTAAGGTGCAAATTTCTGAATATAAGATGCCCAATAACAGAGTGAAAAAACCTGTTATTCAGGTTACTTACTTTTTTTTTTTTGGTTAGTTGGGGGTTTTTTGTTGTTTTAATGCGGCTTTAATAGTGATCTATTTTTAAGGCTGCATGCTCCAGATGACATAGCTGTATTGTCTGCTGGAATGAGTCCAGTTGCATTTTCAGTGCTTCGCTGTACCAAGCACTCAAGTTACTCTACTCAACTACCTGTAACAGTTCCTTCTGCCAGAGTCCCTGTTACCTCTATTTCTGACCTTTGCTTGGTAAACCTTTGCTTCCTAGG
Source organism: Acanthisitta chloris (assembly GCF_000695815.1). Classification (NCBI taxonomy): domain Eukaryota; kingdom Metazoa; phylum Chordata; class Aves; order Passeriformes; family Acanthisittidae; genus Acanthisitta; species Acanthisitta chloris. The sequence goes on from NW_008649745.1 coordinate 17,830, forward strand.
CAGAATGAGCCCTTCCTTACTTTTTCTTTTGTGTGTGTGTGTGTGTGTGTGTTCAGAGCATTGTGTGAGAGAAGAACAGTATGGGGGTGAGAAAAGCTTAGAAGTCCAAGCCTCTCTAGCCAGCTGATAATATGCCCTTACCCATTTCCTAAAATCCTGGCGTGACCCCTGTCCCTGAAGGAGAATGTCCTCAGGCTTTTCAGCCGCCTCTCTGTCTCCCCTTTGCCATATCAGTTTGAAAGCCTGAGGCACTCTGTTAAATGTGGAGTTGGTCATTTCAGAAATAACACCGTGGCAGCTCTCAGCAGTTGGTTTCCATCTTCACCACCCTTGTGGGATGCTGAGCTGCACAGTCTTGAAAGGTGCTGGGATTGTCCTTGCCTCCCAGCTTTAGCCTATTTAATGATCATGTGCATATATGGTGTGCCAGGTCCTCAGCTGATTGTTGCAGGTCCTTGGTAGCTTGGGGTAACCATGTGTTGTCTTTCTGGACTAGGTGAAGATATGACCCAGGATCTAGTTCAGGGTGTGTTTCAGCAGCCAACAGAGAATGCTTTTGTGGGTTTGTTGTTCAAATTGGAAAGAGATATACAAGACAGCAGCTGGTAGAAACTCCTGTTTTCTCGGCTGTGAATGTAGACACAATAAGCATTCCTTCTTTCTCTTACTGAAAAGTGAACAGGGATTTTGATTATTTCCCCCCACCCCACTCCCTTCACTCTAGAGCTTGTCATGCCGAAAGTGAACAAATTTTGGCAATTGGCTTTGCAAGCAGATTTGCACCTTTATGAATAATGACTCTTTTTCAAGGATTGGTATGGATATAAAGCTGGCTTTAATCTCTAAAGTCAACTTTACAATCATTCTCTTTAAGTTGTCATTTAATTTTGATCTCTTTCACTATGTTTTAATTTAACAAAGAGGAAGAATATTCCTTCCTTCAGTCAGAGTTCTGTTAGGAAGTGAGCAGAGCTGGACTAAATTGAGCCAGAAGCAAAATAGATGGCCTCTGGCAGCAGACAGCTGGGAGTAGCATGGATGCCACTACCCTCCCTCTTGTTTACACTGCCTGTGCCAAAGCTCTGACAAACCAGTCTAGCTGCTGGTGTGTGTAACTGAGAGTGGATGAGGTATAGCACCTACTCTTAGAGCATGACAGAACAGCATTTGTGGCAGGACGAGCAAAGGGATTTTTTTCTGTCTTCCATTGAAGTTACTTTCCTGCAGTGATCACTTTTTTTTGGTATTTCCGTTGCCCAGATTAAATTATAAAGCAGCAAGTTCATCTTACGTAAGATATTATTGTGTTGTTTTGAAAGTCATGATTCGTTCAAGAAATAGAATTTAAAAAGCCAGACTGAAACATATCCAGTTCATAAATGCACATAGTTGTAATGTTTTCCCCTCTTCTGTTCTCCTGTGCTGTGGGAAACATGACATGTAAAAGCATGCAATACCTTGCCTTGGATAGTTAGGTGCTTGTAAATGTCAGTTTGGAGCCTGAATACAAGATCTGAGTAGGCCATTGCAGCAGGGCAAACTGGCGGTACATCCTTGCATCATGCACTGATCAGCAGCAGAACCAAAACCAGTGGTTATAACTAGCAGTCTTGGCTGTATTCCTGTCTCAAGAGGGGAGAAACTACAAAATATCCCTTTGCATTATGAAATCCTCTGCCTGCTTTGGGTAGCATGACCTCATTTTACTGCACAGCTTATAGCTATCTACACAAGGGAACATTTGTCCTACAGTACATGCAGTACTTAAAGTGAAGTACCTGCTTTCTCTCTCTTTAAATAACAGATCTGACGGTACAGTGTTTTTTCTGAAAAGAATAAGAGTAAAGCAATCACAAATCTGGTAAGAGGCCACAAATTTCAAACTGCCTAATAAAGTGTCTGAGCCAGTTTTGCCATGTTTATTTTTGATTTACTTACTGGCCCACATGATTGACGTCATATGCAATGGATAAAGGATATTTCTGTGTCACTGGTCTTAGAAAAAGTTAGATACACTAAGAGATATGCTAACTAGAAGCCTCTGAAGTACTGTGATTGGGTAACTTACTGTAATTAGGGAACAATTAAAAATCTAGCAGGAAGGACTTGAGGATTTTTTGTTAGTCATTGCTAAAAGTATTTTTCTTTGGAAAGTACATGGTTGGAAGAGTTAAATAATTCCAATACGTTGTTGCTCTTTGAGACATGACATGAAATGCAAACAGGTTAATGGTGAACTGCATGGTAGCCAAGACATGACTTCACCTGTGGCTGACCTTTTGGAAATGGTTGCCTTTTTGACAGTGGCTGTGGCTGAAACTACAGGTATCAGGTGTTTTGTCCTCTGTTGCAGATGTTTATCTTTAATATGAAGCCCTTTATTTCTTATCAGGTAACTCTGCCTCCTCTTCACTCATGGGGTGCAGAAGGAAGCCAATGCTCAGGGACATCAGATTAGTAGTGAAGAATGGAAGGGCCACCAGTAGTAGATCAAATGTAGTTTAATTTGAGCTGTGTGCCTGTGGCAGCAAATCTGAAAAGGTGAAACCTGAACTGTGTGAATCTAGGTTTTGAAGTTGTTTGGCAGCAAATGCAAGGTTTGGCTCTTGCCTTGCTTAAGTTGGCTGCTAAGGTCCTGTCAGTATTTGTATTCCTGCAGCACTTTCTTGCCAGCACCTCCTTTTTGCTAAGGTCACATGTGATGTCAAACTGAACAACTTTGCAGTATAAATGGTTTGGCTTGTACACTTCTGTATTGCAGCCTTTAAGATACTCAAGACAGAAAAGTACATTGCTGGTAATCTGTGTAAGTTCAACTGTGTTCAGACTGAAAGGTGTCAAGGGTTGTGTCAATGGGTAAATGCTACAGTAGTTTGAAGCTAGTGTGTGATGTATTTCTGGGAGCTGTTTTGTGAAGAATAAAGAATTTGAGTAAAATAAATGGAAAATGCACCTTTGCTACAATGTAGGCTCCAGCTCTCAGTGAATTAGGTCTCTGACAAAATTATGTTCATTTTGCCTTGGGTTAAATTTAGGCTGCATGTTAGGCATCGTTAAAAAGTTGCTGTTTGTAAATACTATAATAGCAATGTTTAGTTACTGGCTGAATATGTTTCCTGCCCTTGAAATAAGAAATCATTATTGGCTTTTGTTGACAGCAATATTTGTGCATACCCATGAAGTGTGGCTTTTTAATGTAGTGTGAAAGGATTGTTCTGTCGTAGTTTAAGCTTAGCTCTAAAAGGCAGAAACTCCTGAATATGGGTCCCAGCTGTTTCAGTTCCCTCTGGCACAACTATTATAAAACTTGGAGTCACTGTCTTGTCAGCATGAAAAGTCTTTGGTGCTACGTTTCTCTCTGGCTTGGTTAATAGTTACTGTAAGGAAAGTTTCACTGTGGCATCCCTGCAGCTGTTAATAGCAAAAGAGACGGAGGTTTTCTAAAACATCTGAAGTTAATTAATTTTTAAAAATGAAACACCTAATGAGCTTTGAAGCAATTTATTCCCTAAAATGACATAATCATGCAGATGCAGATACCTGTGGTTGAAAAAAGTCCATCAGATAAGTACTGTTTGGTACCCAAAATGTTTTTAACTTACTTCCAAAATGCAGTGAGTGGAAACTACCTTTCTGCTAGAAACTGATTTTTTGATAGTTTTTAGTGGGGGATCTCTCTCACTTGGTAAAGTGAAGCAGGTACAAAGGTGGTTTCAGTAATTATACATTAGAAGTGGGCTTTCCTAAACTTTTATTTTTTCATTTTGAAAAATTGATCTAGTCGATAACGTGTACCAGCTTTCAGACAAGTGGAGAATTAATAGAAGTAATGGCAGGCATAGCTGGGTTAGTAAAACAGTAACAATCAAATCAGTGCTTATATATGCCATTTTTTTGCAGCCTTGTGTTAATCAGTTTTCAGAGACCTAAGTAAAAGATTCCAGCAGAACTGATCCTTGACTGAGCTTTCAAATATCAAATCTTAGCCTGAGACACTTAGAAATTGCTGAGATTAAAAATTTTCCCTGAAGCAAGAAGCATAGTGTCTTGTACAGTTCTTAATTTCTCTGGTTTTGAATGCCAAGATACCAAGAAAAAATATAATTAACGGAAGAATTGGTTTTAAATTGGGCTTTATTGTGGTTGCATGGGGATAAGGAAAGGCACTAGAGACCATCTATCAGAATCACTATAGCAACAGCTTGCTCCATTGTTCCCTGTGTTTTTCTCAGCCTATGGTATGCTCTATAAAACCACTATGGCATTTATATTCAAAACCAGTCATTTCAACTGTAAGTCCAGAGGTAATTCTGACAGAGATCTATGTCCTTTATAGTCAATAGTTTTGGGAGATGTTGTGCTTTTTATTATTGCTATTATTATGCCACGATTTTTCCTTTTCCATGTTAATTGTTGCTTTTGAGTGAATTTCATCTTGTGGTGAAAGTAGTATAGATTGTTCATGTGTGTGAGAAAAAAACTGGATTTTTCCCAACTGTCTTTTTTTAAAGGATTGGGAGAGTTGAAGGGTGGTGGGTAACTGTTATCCCGAGCAGTGGAGAAAAATAGAAATGTTGTATTAAAGAGTCTGTTTGGTTGGTTTCCTTCACTGCAGATCACCATATCATTCTGTTAAGCCAAAAAGAGAGTTTGCTTTTTTCACAGTTTGCATTTGAAATAAAACTTCTGAATGTTGATAAATTTATTTTCTGCTTGAAACTAAACCAGGCATCATCACATTCTCTTGATAGCAGTGTTTATACCATCACTTGGTTCTTTTATCTCCCAGTCATGCTGAGGATCCCCAAATGGCCAGTTTTAGTGAGCTAGCTCGTGACCTTCCCTTTAACCTAGAACAAAGAACTGTGTTAATGCTCGATTTTTCAGTGTTAAGACCTTTAGTTTCTAGTTTAGGTGAGGCCTGTGTCTGATGTCTTATTATGTCAGGGTAAGGCATACAGAGCGTGTTCGACCAAGCTGATACAGAAGAAATCCTGACTCATGTTGTTCTTGGAACTGAACTTCCTTTGGCATCCTGTCAGAGTGCACATAGTTCTGGAGTATTTTGAATTCACATGACTAGAGGAGCTTTTTAGGAAACACATTTAACAGCCTGGAAGAGTTTTCCCTGTGACAAAGAGTGTACTGAGTTGTTTGAGCCTCAGCTTTACTGTTTCAGTCTGGTTATGAGCTAATTAGAGCACAGGTTTGAGGCATAGCCTGTGGGATACTTAAGTTGATCAAGTTGTTGGAAGGATTCCTCCTTGGTCTTTTGCAAATGGTGCTAGGGGAGTTCAAGGCTGCTTCTTGTATCCTGATGGCAGAAGGTTGGAAGAGCAGCTCCACTGCAGTTCTGTTATGTTCACTGCCTCTGGATGGAAGGACTGATAAATAATTCAAGTATTTTTCAGAGCCAGGAATACCAATAAGTTGCTTCAGACTTTGCTGTAGGCTCCTTATGTGTTGCTGTTTCTATTTCTTTTGTGATGATTCTTACGTCTATTTATGTATGAGCAAATAATTTCTTTCATGTTGCTGTAAACTGCTTGTCCATTCATACATTATTTTGAAATTTATATTGTTTATCTAGGATTTTGTAACTCTTTGATGTTACTGTTTTTTCTTTGAACATAATAAGGCTGTTCCTTATGTTTTTCTCACAAAGTTGCCTTAAATCCATCAAAATGAGGAAGAACATTTAGTGATAAACGAGGTTGTTAACCATGGGTAGAAATGCTTGTATCAGAAGTTCAGCTTGTCATTTGTTAATCAACCCTAAAAACTGGCTGTCAAAGTAGTTGGGCGAGTAGAGGACAAACTACATCCCAGCTGCTATATGGTTGATTGCTATGTGATAGTTACTGTTAAAAAGAAATTTTGCAAAGCTGAGTTTTCTGTGCATGAATGTGGTTTTGAGCAATGCAATAGCTACTCTGAGACTACTGAATGGAGAATTTTGTCCCTTGAGTTGTTGAGTGGTTAGCAGGGTGATATCTCAAGTCTTCCTAAATGACTTCGGAGAATGTTTTTCTACACAAAATATTTCCTCATCCAGATCTAGTCTTATTACCAAGCCTATGGGTTAAGTAAAAGGTAAACCTGTGACATTGGAGAGAGCAGACATAAAAGCTGAATGCGGTATAACATGAAACAGGACCCAGTGCTAAAATACCTGATAAGTCTCCTGTTCAGCCTTGATATTTGACTGTGCCTCTGTACTGTAGTTTCTCCATATCCAAAACCTGATAATTTAGGTCTGTTTTGGGGCCATCATCAGGTGTACATCAGTGGTGTTGGAGCTCTTTTCAAGTCCTGAACCAAAAATGCTTTGCAAGAAATAAGCATTCGTGTAGAGGGGAGTGAGTCTAATTTAGAGCAATTAATTTCATTGTCAAAGCAATCAAGAGCTAAATTAGTTCAAAATAAAAGATGGGAGAAAATCAATTAAAAATAAAACACAATAGTGGCTGAATGAGGGCTTTGTTTCGGGGAGTCTGCAAACCAGTTCTCTACTCGTGTAAGATTCTGCCTTAGTGTTAGCCTATCCTCTGTTATAGTTGATGTGTCTAATTTTTTAACCCGTTCTATTACTGCTTATGGTAATTGGTTTCTTACAATGCGTGGGCTACTTCTGTTTTTTATTTCATCGCAAAAGAAAAGCTCTGGCTCTGTTTCTGCTTGACTGTATGCAGTTCATGCGTGAGGTATTTCCTGTAGGACTGATAGGTTTATATGTGAAATCTTTACAAGGCTGTATACAAAGAAAGGTGAAGACTAGGATGCAGGCAAAGAAGAGATGGAAAAATAAAGTTTTGTTATGTTTAAAAGGAAATTTCCCTCAGTAACGATTGTTTTTTCAGGGCTGTTGCCTTTGACAATGACACATGAGCAATGCCTCTGGGTCTATTTAAAATGCAGATGATTTTCCCCAAGGCCTGTGGCATGAAATGACAAACAAAGGGAGAGTTTTGGGTGACAGCCTTCCAGTTTCCAAGCTAAGCCTGCCTGGAATCCATTTGATCATTATGTACTGTAGCTTAAAAAATGTGCTTGGGAAGAAGAAACATGGCATTGCTAAGGAGCTGCGCAGCCCTGTAAGACTTGTGTAGAATGTGGAATTGCTTTGGATTCATTCCACTGAGACAGCTTCTTGCTGGCTTGCAAAGGTATTTCTTACTATATTTATTCATTTTAAGTTTCCTTACATTCTGCTTCAGGACTTTTTAGAGTTTTAAGTGGATGAGAAGAAATCTGGCACTCTCCCCTTCTGATTAAAGCAAATGAACATGCAGACCCATATTTCTTTCTAGTTCTAAAAGAAATAAGAGAGATACAAAATGTAGGTTCATTACAAGATACTTTCTCATTAGGTCAGGCAAAGGAGGAGATTTTCACAGATTTGGAAGGTAAAGGGGAGAGAAAAAGTAGTGTCTTGCATAAGGATAGCCTCTGGTAGTACCAGGAATTGGATTGACCCTTAAAGCCACAGAGTCCAAAGTGGAACTTCTGGTCAGCTTAGCAAAGAATTGGAACCAAGTCTACTGAGCTGGCTTTCCCTCTGTACTACCATGAAGAGCAGAGAGGAGCTCTTCCTGGTAGTCCATTACTTCTGTAGCACTTTCTCTTGTGTAATCCAGCAAATTTTCCTTCACCATCTTCCTCATTTGTGACTGTCCCCAAAACTATGAACTCCCATCTTCCAAATG
>NW_008649745.1:25564-60555 GCF_000695815.1 Acanthisitta chloris
CTATTAGCTCTCAGGGTTGCTGTTACACTTCCCTTGAGAACACAAAGTATTTGAAAGCAGCTCTAGCATCACCACTTGATGGCACCAAACAAACTTGCAGGACTATTTGAAATATATAAATAAATAGGGAAGCAATTCACCTTTTCTGCAGTGCATGAGTGTGCCAATACAGGTAAGTCATGCTTGCTGTAGTAGTACAGCACTCCATAAAGCATTCTCAGCATCTGCTAAACTGTTCCGTTGTCTATTTTCTTTCACACAGCATGAGTACCTCAGCACTGTTAGAAATAATGAGCAATAAAGCCTTATGCAGAAAATTAGTGAACTGACAATGTATTGTTAGCCCAATGTGCTGGCCAGTTTGTGACTAAGAGAGTATACTTGCATGGCTAAAAGTGTTCCGATTGCCTTGAACTGAGGCTGTACACTCCCATATCTCTTCCAAGTTACAATAATTTTGCAAGTACAAAGCAACTGTTTAGTGAAAATCTGGACTGCATCATTTGAACAACTTTCCAAAATGAGAATTCTAGTTCCCTTGCATTGTTAGATTCACAATGACCTTGATGTTTCAGGATGTCCTTGTATTACAGATATTCCTCTTCTTGTTCCCTGTGGGGGCAGATATTCTCAGTTCAGTGACTGGAAGGCTGACCATATTGATTCTTTAGCCATTAACATTAAAATGTATCAACAGAGAGCTTTCCTAGTACTGTTGCTGTTGCTTCTCCCCCTCTTTTCTGAAAACATTATAAGAATCTTGAGCTTTTCAGGTGTTTATTAGTTCTTGGAAAAATGAGTTTCAGCGTCAGGCATCTGCAAGATAACCTTCTGGTCTTTCCGTTAAACACACAGCAATTGCTAGAGACTTCCTTTATTTAGTTCATTCTGAATTCTCTGCTTTCTGTAGTTTTAACTTTCTTCTGTCTTTTCATCTGTCCCTGAACATATTGCCTTGCTTAATTATATCCTGCTTTGTGGAGAAAGAGAAGGGGGAAGATGTTAATGCTTGTCAAAATTATGAGCCGCCTCCTCTTTTCTCCCATCCCCTTTCAGATAAAAATGTCTGCCACAACATCTGGTTGGTTTGTCTAGGTTAACGTAAAACCCAGATATTTTGCTGGTTTATCTTCTCGGCCAGTAGAATAGAGACAGAACTTATCCCAGCATTATATGGATCAGAAACAATTAAAAATTGTAGTGTACATCTTTCCCTTTCACTTCCAATTCCTCTCCTGCCACATCACGGATTAATGGAAGTGTCAAGTTTTGAGGCATCTTTTATATGCATATATATTGCTTTCTTGCACCAATCCCCTCTCTTCATTCCCATGCATCTGATTTGTAATTAATGGTTAGAATTAAATAGAAAATTGCTTGGCTGAGAAGCTGTTTGCTTTTTATTTGCATAGCACCTAGTGCAGTGGAGATCCGGGTTGAGCATAAATATCTTAATAGTAACATACATATGGTAATTATATCTGAAAGTTCCTGTGGTTGTCTGTACACACACACTCTTAAATCAGTCCCAATCCTACAAAGCTTATGTTTGGAGTTATAAAGGGTTTCTGTAACATGCCTCTGAATTTTGTGCATATCGATTCCAGCAGTAAGTGTTCATTCAGGATCTGTTTCCTCCTGTTTCTAGGCTGCATCACATCCCTGGTAGGCCTTTTGTTGTCCAAATGCAATATGACTTTGAAACCTAGAAGCTTTTCAGCATTACAGTAAGCTGTAGCAGTCTCAAGGTGCAGAAGGTATTGGAGTGCTTTCTCTCACTGTGGTGGACTCAAAAGCATAAATACGGCTCTGCAAAAAGTTGAATATTCAGACCCATTAAAAACCTTTGGTTGTGGGATTTTGAGTTTTGTGGTTTTTTAATACTTGCTTTCCTTCTGCAAAGATTGTATCAAAAGAAAGGCCTAAGTATTTGAGAACATCAGTGCCATGTTTTTTGAAAGATAAGCCTGTTGTTTTCTACTTGTGGAACTGTTAACCATTTAATGAAGCAACTTTAAAAGATGCTGGCAGTTTATTTCTAGTTGTTGATGTTCTAATTTGACCCTGCTTATATGGTTGGTGAAACAGTCTGTAGCAATTAGGTAATTGTTTAATAAAAATATGATTAAATCCAAATGCCTGTAATTGATGCTTCCTGTAAGCATTATTGATACAGGACTTTGATGAAAGCAAATATATGTTTTTGCTATTCCCAATATTATATGAACTACAGGGAGAATAAAATGCAAAGCAATTATAGCAGCAAAATGGATCCTTGTATTTTAATATTCAAAGCATACTTGTCTATTTCTGTTAAATTCTGTTTTACTGGGAAGATTTCATGCGCCACCTGCGAATCCATATATTTAGACTTTGTGTAGTTATTTAGCTCTGCTTTCGGCACGCATGTTGTCTTCATTCAGAGGCTCTCTAGGCTGCAGTACTTTTCCAGGCTTGGTCATCTGTGTAGCCCTCAGCAACAGACAAGAGATTTACTGAGGGGGAAAGAGAGTTGGTGGCCACGTTAATCTGATAAACGTTCTGGAAAGCATGCTCACTCAGATGGAAGAGTCAACCCTGCTTCTAAATGGTGCTGCAGCTTGGCTTGGGGCTGCAAGCATCTGCACATAAGCCCAGCTCAGTCATCAGCATTTTCTACAGCAAGTGGCAGTCACTTCTGTGCTGGGGACTGAGCTCATTTTTCATGCATACAATTTGAACTGAGAAAGATTGCTTACATCTCTTCACACTGGGGTGTGAAATTCAGTCCAGGACCAAGGCAGCAGCCCTTACCACTGGACTTCTAATCGGTGTTTGAGACTTTGCCAGAGTTAAAGCTCCCTGTGCTTTTTGTCACTACTTCTTCAAACACAGAGTGACGTGTATGTGTCTGAATAAGGGTGAAATAAAACAGGCTGAACTTAAAACTACTTAATTTTACGAACGTTTTGAATACTGGAGTAGGTTGCCTGGAAGATTGCTGAAGCCATGACATGAGGTCTGTCCGAATAGGTTAAAGAAACATCCATCCCTGACAGAACATCCAATGCAGGGGGGCAGGGGAGGGCTCTCCAGCAGAGTTTCCCTTTGCATGAGGTATGCCTCGCTGATGAAGCATTTCTAAGGCAAATGGAGCACCTAGCAGCCCAGGGATGTCCAGTCTGAAGGGGCAATCAATTAAGTGGTTGAAGTGCAGCATGAGTTAGGGAGGGTGGGAGACACCAGATTGCACTACAAAGTTTCAGGTCCAGCTGTAGGTTGATGTAATTCTGATACGTCCGGATGTCATCAGTCATGTGACTTTGATGAGACCAGCAACAGTACAGTGTTATACCATCAGAAGGACAAGGTTAAAAAATGCTACAGTATTTATAGCAGTCTTAGTTGGCCTGCGTAAATATACCAAGCTGTTCTTTTATGGTGTTCATCTTTCCAGGAGAAAAGCTAGAGGCTTTCTGTAAAGTGAGAAGTTTAAAATACTACTAGTGTGTCCAAGTTTTGTTTTTCTTATTCAGAAGGACTGTCTGGATCTCTTTGGAGAGCAGTAATTGACTACAAAGTCAAACACTAACAGATTTATGTTAGAGTTCAGGAATGGGGGTGGTTATGAAACTCATAGTTTGTTGATTACATAATTTACTTCTGTGATAACCGGTCATATTGTCATATTGAACTATTTATCATCCTTTAGGTTTCGGCATAGTCCAAATTGCTGGTACTTGAGAGACTGGACCATCCACAACTGGATCAGACAGTGCTTAAAATATGGTGCACAAGACAAAGCCTTATACACATTAAAAAACAAAGTAAGTTTTACCAAGGTAAAACCATGAATACCTTTGATCAGCTTTTTGAGGCAAGTGTGGCTTAACTGGAATTCCTGTTGTAGCCCAGTCTTGTAGACTGTGGTTTTAAGTTCAGGTATTTATTTGTCAAAATAAAAATTAATTAAGCACTTTAAATTTTAGCTGAGCTCTTTACAGCTTTTCAGTGTTCTTCTTTCCCAGGAGGCTTTTTGGTGTTAGATAGTGTTGGTGTCCAAAACATGCTAGATGCAGGACAGGCATAAAAACGTGATCAGTAATGTCATTCCTGGTCTTAAAGGCTCAGATAAAATGCCAGAACAAATCCAGTGCATCAGAAATTGGAAGGCCTGTATCAGAGGAGCCATGCTAATCTCCTTGTGTTGCTTAACTGTATTGCAGCAGTATGCAGTGCCATGGTTCTGATCTCTCTGATATCTGCAGTTCTGTGCTTAGGAAGATTTGAACTGCAGATTGGCACACTGAATGTTTTTCCTTTCTTTTCAGGTTCAGTATGGAATTTTTCCAGATAATTTTACATTCAATATTTTGTTGGATTGTTTTATAAAGCAGAAGAAATATGAAGGTAAGAAAATACGTACCAGTGCTGGATCTTTAGTTGTATGCTCTTATATTTGCAGAGCCTTTCTTTGAATAAAAAATTTTTAGCTGTATTTTTTTGAAGTCACCATAAAATATGCTTTCTCCTTCCTTTGAACTAATTTTCTGCATGAAAAATCAACATCTGCATGTTTATGTCACATTTCTGTTGAGTATTTTATTCATCATATGATTTTTAATCACATGTGAGTCACATTTTCTACTGTTACTAATCCTATTCCAAATGTAAACCGTGTTTTTCAGTTTTACAAGTCTGACTTATGTGGTAATGACATAGGAATTATTAGTGACAATTAATGAAAGTGTTGTCAGAATCAAAATGCATGTTGGTACAGTTCATATTCCATATATTTAGCTGTTCAAGAAGCTCCATAGCTAAATTGTTTGTCTAGGCTTGCTGTCACTGGAGTGAGCCAGCTTTGCCAAACTTCCATGTTGGAGGTACCTTTCACTGTGAGCTGTTTTAAATATTGAGATGAATAATCCTCTCATATTTGTTGACAAATATTTAAAATTTTTATTTCACTTCAGGTTTTCTAGTACTGTAGACTTGGAATGGGCTTTCCTTTGCATAAACCTCTTGTAAAACAAATAGCTGTAAAGAACCAGAATTGAAGGACTCAACTATAGCTTTTATCATGAGGGTTTTGCTAAATGGAAAATTAATACTTGTATTTATTTTATTTAGAGACACCCCGTCTTTGAATTCTCCCTTACTTCATCAGTGTTTCTTTTCTCTGTGAGGCCTTTTGTTTAACAAACTGTCCTTTCTGACAGGGAGTGTCACTGGAACTCCCTGAGGAGCTCCTCCAGAGCATTGTTTGCTGAATATAAGACTGCTGTGGGTGATCTGTGACAACATTTCTACTCCTTTGTACTCTCCTGTCACCCTGAGGGCAATGCATTTAAGCCAGTCTTCTCTTGTTTGTAATCAAAATGCAAGAACAGTGAAATAATTTTTAAAGATTTTTTACAAATGTTAATAATTGAAGAGCTGGGCAAAGGAGGACCAATTGAAGAGTGTAGAGCTAAGGTGATTATGAGAGCTCCTTTGCTGCAGTTTCATTCTATTCAACCTATTCTTCCTTCTTGCAGTGTGTTTGAATAATCCAAATGAATAAGACTAATTCCATAGTATTCTAGTTGTAAGAAATCTTTAACTTTCTCCTCAGCTATTTCAAAGCATACTGCAGCAATAAAGCATCAGTGAACACAAGTGGATGCGAAAGAGAGCTATGTATTTGGAACTGTGCTGACTATGTACTATATTCCTCCATAGATGCTATGTCAATAGTAACAGAGATCATGCTGCAAGAAAGTTTTGATGAATTATCAACACAGCTTCTTTCTCTCTATGTTTTGTACCAGTACCGGGCAACCAAGTCTGAATGTACGGTAAGCTGACCACACTCAAAATGATACATAAAGCCTCCGACCCTGAGTGACACGGTGCTGTCAGTTGGTCATTCAGTCATTAATATATTTTATTTCACCTAAGTATACCTAGAAAAAATAAATACTCCATTTTTTTCATTAATTTCACAACTGCAGAATAAAGAAAGGAAGCAAGAAACATCAAGTACAAAAGCCACCAAATAACTTGTCACCCTTTTGCTCCTTTCACTGACAGGGAAGGTATGTTGGGATTTTCAGACGTAATGTATGCCCATTTGAGAGTTATGAAATTATACTTCAGTATCAATTTTCGCAAAAAACCTATGTCACTTATCATACAGGACCCAGTTAAGCTGAGTATTGCTCGCCATTAGAGCTTGATAATGGTGATGTGGCAGAATTGCAAAGCATTTTCACTAGGTTTTTTAGTATCCTGTTTGGCTTTGGATGTATTATTTCTCCTACCTATTTGTTTTGAAACTAAACTTGTTACATCTCTCCTGTCTCCAAGGATTACTGGTTTCTTGTTCACAGCTTGCTTGCTTAAGGCCAGCATAACAGTTCAGGGTCTTGAAAGTGGCATTATTCTACTTTTGCAGAAGAGACTCAGTCAGCATGGGGCTCTGCCATGTTCAGCACTTTAGGGAGCTACTTTTCATGTAGTTTGGCACAAGCCTTCAATAGTCTGTTGTCATCCATAAGGAAAATGCTTGAAGCCTGCATTTGTCTTACAGGAAGTATCTTTCAAAAAGCATATTACAGATGCCTTAAGGTTTTACCCTGAGTTGCAGTCTCAGTTTTCATTATAGAAAAGATACATGCATTTGCCCTATTTGATACCCTCCTGCACTCCCCAGAAGTCAAATATGCTTGGTCACTTGTAAAGGAAAAGCAAAGGGACAAAAATCACATTTTTCCATTGTTTATCCATGTTTGAGTGTCCTTACTGCAGAGACAAGCATTTGTCAGTAGGTGTAGTTTCTCATGAAAGCTGAATGTGCAAGCAAAGATGGTGTGAGCATGTGACGTGTTTAAGGCAAGTGTGTTAATAGAGGTGTGACTTACTTAATACACATTTCGAAATAACTCCATCCAAAGACAGCAGTGAAATCGTATTTTTATTTGTGTACACCATTCAGAGTACCATTCAACACCTCGTAATGCTCAGCACCAGTTTTCTGTGTTTGATTTAAAAAGTGAGAGTAGACAGAGTAAGAACTACTTGACTACTCTCGAAAATCCCACTCTCTTTTCCCAAGGTTTGAGACAGGTCAGCAAGTGTCCTGTTGCAGCCAGGCTCTTGACACTAAGTTCTTGCACTTCCTCTAGCACCTGGAGCTAAATGTGTTAGCTCCCAAAAGAACCTAGACTGCTGAAAGCACTGTTTTTCCAGTTTCAGCTGATTTTCTTGTAACATTCGCCTGGAATGCTGAATTCCGCATGAAACAGCCCTGTTCCCTGGTATCCTTTTTCTGAGTTGGGCAAATACCTTGCTTGTTTGTCAGGTGGTGGTATTTTGTGTCACGTGCAAATTCTTGTGTCACCTGAATGGACACACACAAAAATGTAATACCTTGGAAAGAGATTTCTGAATAGTGTATTAAACCAGAAAGTTGAATCTTTGTGCATTTTAATGTGCTTCAGGAAGCTTCTTCATTTCACCAGGGGTATTTTTTTTTAGGTCATAAAGTAATCAACAAGACAATGAAGTACCCTGCCACAAAAAATGTGTTATACAGTCAGACTTCCTCCAATCTATTGCTTTTCATAGCTTCCTTTTCCTCATTTTCTTAGCCGTGGGAGTTGTTCAGCTCCTTTCACTTGCAGTCAAGAGACATTTAGACTTGATGTTTGTGCTTCTCAGGTGTTGAAAAATGTGCTGTACTATCTCATAGCCAAAGAAAATTCACACTACTCTTGTGGTTTTAATGTATTTACTGGTAGGGTGCCCTTCTTTAGCCATCACTGGTGGTCTGTCCAGACAGCTGGTACTTTTCTCTAGCTGGAGAGACAGCTGTACTTTTAATCCTGTGGCATAGAGGGGTCACGGTGACTTGCACATGTTCTTTTCACAGAGCAGATTTCAGACTCAGAGCAGCCATTAGCAACATGTTCTTCTCTCACCCTTTTCGTATTCTAGTCAGGGGTTATGGAGCATATGTCTTGCCACGTACTTTAAAGAAAAGGCTGGTCTAGTACAGAAGCCATGTAATGTTTTTCTTCAGCAGTGCTAGCCTGAATCAAGTGGTAGGACATACAGGACAGAGACAGAGCCTGGCCAGGATAAATCAGCGTAGCTCTCTGTCCTGAGAAAAATGCACTGATTGACTTCCAGGCAAAATCTCAACCACTCACATTTTACAGTCTTCTGGAAAGAGAAGTGTTCCTCAGTGTAATGTGTACTGTTCCTCAGGATAGACACACTGTAACTGATGACATGTTTAATGACTCTGTACTTTATTGCTAAGACATCTGATGAAAGCCATGTGTGCTGTCTTTGCTGCCATTTTATATTTCTGTTTGTTAAGGAACACTTACCTAGTTTACGTTATTTGCAGTGGGAAGAGGAGAGAAATCTTGGAGCATCACTTGTGCTTACGGGTCTAAAGCAAAGTAACACTGTGGGGTTTAGCTCCCAGCTGTATGGCTATGCATTCCTTGGTAAGTTTTACCTCCCTCACAGTCATCTTTTCTCTCTCGTCTTCAGCGGCTGATTTAAATTGGCATCTTAGCTTTATTAAAATGTAATCAAGGAGAAGGCAAAGGAGAAAAATGTAGTAGTGGAAGGAGCAATTTTAGAGTTACAAGTGAATGTGTTTTGTTAAGCCTGGAGGGTAGTACTGACTTGAATAGTATTCCCTTCATCAGAGAGCTTCGGAACCAGCCGAAGGGCTCTCTGCAGGTTTGGATTGGCAGCTGAAAGAAAGATGATGTTTGTAAAGAACAGAAGGGTTGGTTTGTTGGTTGACCAACAATTTTAAATAAATAGCCCAACAGTACAGATTTCCATGACACAAATTTAAGGTTATGGAAAATAGACTCTTTTTCTAGTTAGTGAGCATCTTAAAAGAATCCTTAAACCTGAGGAAGCTTAGAGAGTACAGCCTGAAGAACACTGTGTTTAGAACATTTATTTACTACTCATTGTAGAGTTAATGTTTTGGTTGTGAACAGCGGGTAGCAGTGCCTTTATCCTCTATCTGTTAAGGAGTCTTTGCTGCTTATGACATGCTGTATTATTAAAGAGAAATTAGATCAGAATATATTCAGAGTTAGAGGGAAAGGGAACGGGTAATTCTTGAATCTGCTCTAAACCTGTAGAGAAATATAGTGCAGATAGATATCTATTTACTAGAAAGTAATTAATTTATTTACAATGTATTATAAATTGTTCTTCCATTACTGCATTATGTTTTATTTTAGATTTCACTGAGGGTAATAAAAAGTGGACCTTTTCGTAAAATGTGGTCTCATAATATGAAGTGTGGTGGCAGAATTAGGAGCTGATTCACATTTATCGTGACTGTAAAACAAAAACCTCATTCTCAGTCAAAAAGGGGATCAATGTGAAATTAATTTGAAAACACGATTTCCATAGAGCTGTAGTTTGTAATGCAGTGGAGATCCTGACACAAGCAGGGACTTTGCTGTCCAGTTGGCATTCAGTTTGGAGAGTTTTTAATGTTGTATAGATTGGTTGAGTAGCAGCTGTATTTCAAAAATGCACTTCGCTCTTGTTTGTGAGCAGTAGTGCTTGTTTCATGACATTGACAAAAGCTGTTTACTGTTATGTCACATATTCTAAAGTCTTGCCAACACTAGTGGAACCAACCTCTGAGAGTGTGAAAGATATTTATGGGCACAGAGTGGCCTCAAGCACCTCAGCTGTTTTAATTTAGCCATGGTCTGTAGGCTTTGTCTGTGCACTTACTACCTTGTGTTTCCTCAGCTGTTCTCTTCCATGTAGAGCAGAGTAGAGTCTGTTTCATAGTTTTGTGTCATTATGGCCAGAGTGCAAATTAGATGGAGAGCTTGGATACAACTCTTGTAAGTGGTATCATTCATTACACGGACAATGACAAAATCAAAGCCTTAGAGTGACAGTCACCGTAAATTGCCTCAATTGCAATGTGATGCACATTCTCTCTATTACGTAGGAGTTTCACGTTCACTAGTAATTACTAGCAGAAGAAAAGCCACGTTGTCTGCAGTGCAGTACATCACAGATCATGCTGAAGTCAATGAACACCTTGTTGCACAGAATGTCCTGAATCAAGAACCAAAATTTCATTTTGGCAGGTCTCCCCTATTTTCACTCAGAAAGCTCCAGCAGAATGAAGAGTATAAAGTTGTATACTTAGCCAGAGCATTTGCTGTAAATACTGTACAGTCTGGCTGTGACCCATGTGTGAGTAAACCCCAAAGGCCACAAAGGTAAATCCAAAGAATCAGATTTAGCGCATACATGCCCCACAGTCAGTCCCTGAAAGTTAAGGAGACATTTTTCTGAGAACTTCAGATGTCCTTATGAGAGCTGCTGCTGCAAAGCCAGACAACCAGAAAACCTGTCCATTTGGTCTTGTTTCTATCTGGACAAAGTTTCTATATGAGGGGAAATGGGGAGGAAGCAGGAACAAGAACGTAGTAGAATCGTAGAACCAACCCAGTTGGAGCAAAAAGAAGGCACATTAATAAAACAAGGTAGTAACAGTTCTGTCTGAGCAACTTTGTAGAAGTGTGTTGTTTTTGCAACAGAAGCCAAGGCATTTGCTGTCACTCCTAAAAACCAGAGCCAAACCATTTGGGTTCCATTAAAACTCAGGTGTTGAAGCACTAACACTAAAGTATGTTTTTATCACAGGGAAAGTGGAATTGAATAAAGGGCTAAGAGCTGTATACAATCTAATGCCACTGATGTGGACACCAGGATACTTCAATAGAGCCTTGCAAGTAATGGAGAATGTGGCTTCATTGTCAGGGGACAGCAAAATCTGCAAAGAAGCTGTAAGTATGAAGGCTATAATCTACTGAACAAAGGTAGTTTCATGTAAGTCAAACTCCAGTAAAACCTGTGAATTCTGTGCCTTGCGCATGAGAAGATCCCCAGCAACTTTCAGAGGCCTTTGCAAGACAGGAGAAAAAGTAATGTTTAGAACAGAGTCCCTGCTGCAGTTGATGAGCCAGTGATAATGCCTACTGGCATGTCCTTGGCAGTGAGTGTGTGTTATTGCCACAGACCATTTAAGTATGTTTTCTAAGCCTTCCCCTGGCTGTAGAGACACCTGGGTCTTTGTCACACGAAGCAAATGTCTGTGGGGATGGGAAGACACCTTTGTTTCTCAAGTTTTTGACCTTACTTAGGGACATACTTCTTAGCAGTGAGGATGAAATATCACATCTTAGTCTCACAGATAATTCTATGTATCATGCCCTCTGAGATGATGCCCTGAGTGATACTGGTCCAAAAAGTTAACAGTGATTTCTAGATGGTTTCTACTGCCCTCGGTCGGGGAGGCTGAATAGATGTGGTCCATTTATGAGGCCAGCACTGATTAAGGGACTTGGGGCTTAGGAGTGCTGTGGGACATCAGGCTGATCCTGGAATCACAATGCTTAGTAGTAATTTAGGAAACCACCACCACATGGGCTGGGAGCGTAGAAACATCACTGAGGTCTCAGCTCCTCCTCTTGGTACTTTTTCCTGAAGGTGTCCCTGGCGATGGGAGCCTCTCTTTTGCTCACATAACTACTAGCAGTGTGCTACTCACATCACTGCTGCTTGCAGTCTCCCTTGACAAACAAAAGGCTAGAGCACTGCTCAGCAGGCTCTCCTATCTATTGCCCTATTTCCTGAAGCCCCCCTAATATTGGACAGTACAAGGAAGGAAGTGTCAGATCTGCAATGTCCACCCTTTTGAGTTGCCTCTTTGGGTGTGTGGTTTTGGAGATTTCCTCCTTATTCCAAGTCTGAAGAACTCGGCCTAATACACTTGTGATTTTTTCTGCTTGCAAACCCTTGACAGACAGTAAGTCTGTGTCTGTCTCTGATACAACAGGTCCGTAGAAGATCCTATCTTTCTGTGTACTGCTACTGTAAAAATAGTAAATGCCTGTAATATCTAGACATGCTCTTTGTACAAAAATACTTTTTACTTTGTTCAATGAACAACTAAAAACTTAATAAATAAAGTTCTTAATGATTATTTGCTAATGCTGCATCTCTGTACCAATTCTATAGTAGAGCCCAAAAAATAATGACTATGAGAGCCACACTCTCAAAGAACCCAAGTACAGTACAAAATTCTTCCAAGAGTAATTCCCATTTCCTTTTAGGATTTAGTTTTCTGTTTATCGTACACAGAAATCATCTCAAAATATGTGGTAACTCCTGAAGTTGTTTGTGTACATGACAGTGGTATTACTTAGATTGTATTTCCAGACTGTTTATGCTAACCACAACAAATGTGATTGTTCAGATTGACACCCTGGAGACCATTTTGCAGTCTGTCCTTGAAAATGCAGAATCTGCTGAAGAAGTCAAGAAATCTGATGCAGAAGCTGCTGAAGTAATGAAGAAATTAGAGCAGTGTGCAGAATCAGATGAAACAGAGCGGTCTAAAGTACCTGAGTACTACAGTCGATTTAAGGTAAGAGCATTTCATTTATCTAATATTCTAAACTGTAGTAGATCTCTGTGATACATGCTAGAAAATATATAGGATGACTTACTATGGCTGGTAGACTGACGCCCCTTCAGTACATCAGGAGTCCTACTTGGCATTTTGGAAACTGATGTCACCTTACATTTTCAGTTCTTCAGACAGGAGGCAGCAGCCTACAAAGGCATAAATGCTGAAGGCGACTTGTCTTTTGTCTGTCAGCTGAGATCTTATCTTCACTTTTCATACATCAAAATGATAAATCCAGTCCTGTTCGTGAAAGTGGTATGTCATTAGAGAGCCATTATCTGACCTTGTGTGGGATCTTGCTCATTAAAATTAATTGTAATAGGCATGAGACCATCCTGAATTTATTGGCCATTTGTGTACATTATAATTATGTAGGAATGTTGCATCCTGTAGTGCATCCTGCAGTCTGGGGGATTAAGTCAGGCTTTATCACCTCCCGGTTATCTTTAGTTTGTCACACTGATAATAACAGTAAGAAACACAAACAGCTATTCACCAGGGCACTGTTTAGTGAGTGCGTGTTATTTGATCATTTTATACCAATATGATGAGCTCATTTTATTTTATCATCTCTGATTTGTATTATGGTAAAAACTGAATACCCCAGGTTGTGAAACTCCTTTAGTTCATAGTTCCAAGAGCAGTACTTTCTGTGGCCCATCAGTTTCCATTGTTGCTGTCACCCCAACAGTTGTGACCTTGGACAGTTGTTCCAGATACAGGCTGTTGTTCTAAAGAAATTTCAAAAGTTAAAAGACTTATGTCTCTTTCACCTTACCTACACACATTTTTCCTTTCTTTAATTTTTATTTGCATAACTTGGCCACTAATCTTTAGATATTAAACGTGCTTTGCAGGCAGTTAGAACTTTTTAATTAAAGTGTTTGGGAATCAGTGGGTGCTCAGCATGTGGTAATTAATGCCTGGATGAATTACAGCAAATTAGGTAAACACAAGTGCCCTTTGAAGGAGGGAGTGAGACATTTTTGTGTCTCATTGTCTATCCATTGTCTAGCCATGAAGAAAATAATGCAGAGTGCTCAAAATATGGCCTAAATATCAAACAGGGGGCAGACTAGTGCCAAGAGGTTAGTTTTCTTCTCACCTCAACCTTTCCACAAGTTCCATAATTAACCACAGTTCAGGCATTCCCTGATACGGCAATGAGTGCCCTGACTTTAAGCTGAAAAACTGCAGTCCCAGAGCTTAACTCAAAGATCTCACAGGAAACTTTTAATATGAGAAAGACACAGTCTTCATGTGAAGTATAGGCATCCAGCAGTAATTGTAAGTCAATAAGCCACAATTTCTGTTTATCTGAATGAGAAAAGGAGCTCTCAAGTCAGAATGCCATTTCAGCCAAGCCTGAAAGAGTTCACACACTCTTCTCCTGAATCCTTTTATGCCACTATTCCCAGTTGGGCCATGGGACACCTATAGGTGTAGTTCACAGAGCAGAGTTAGTACACTAGAAATCCATACAAGTGTGAGGGAAGGTGGCAGTTCTGAAACAACCTATTGTTTTGTGTGTTCACAGCTGCTATCCCAGCACAGATCATTTGCCCTTTGTATGTAACCTTAATGCAGAGTTTTACTTCTGCTGCTGAAAACAATTTGGTTGCACTTTGTCCAGCCCTGCATTAGCCAGGACGTCCCAGTCTTTCTCCTTGAGATCAAAACCAATTGCTTCTGCCTCCTGCATGCCCAGTTCTCTTTCACAAATCATATACCTCAGTATGCAAAGAAAAGCATGCAGATTTTCTCCAGGCATAAATAATACTCCATGGTACTCCATGGAATGGACTCCATGTCTCACATCAACCTTCAGAACAACCATTTGTGGACGTGCCTGAAAAAGCCATGGCAGCCTAACATGTATGGATACATGTCCTTCACTTCCACTAAAACAAACAGGATTTGGGGAAATTTGGCTCTTTCCAGATAAAGCCTTTAGAGCTGTAATCTAACCTCTGACACTGTCATTTGTGGTGTAGTTACCTGTTCTCAGATCCCATATGCTGAGGCTCACTACTCAGGCAATTCCTTCTATCTGTGTCCATGATCAGTGGGCAAACATTTAATCCCATAGATGCTGGGAACACCTTCTCTAAAAGCAGTGCACCTTCTCTTAACTGTCTGCATGCAGAGCCCTGGAGACTGCTTATGAAAAGCAGTGATTCGGTGACTTAAGAATGTGCCCTTTTGGTAATTGCAGGACATACAACCTGCTGCTTTCTTAAATTAGTTTTACTAATGTATCACAAAAGAGCAAGGAATGGCTTAGGAAAAGAAGACCTGCTGATTTCTAGTTTGTTCCCTTTCTGTAGTTCAATTTCATACTATTTAAATTCAGTTCATAAACTCCCTTTCCAGCGCATCCTTGGGTTTAATAAGAAGGGTTCAAAGGATGTAAGCCAGTTGCATTTAGACTGCATATCTAGTCTGTAGACATGTGTAGAGTTGTCAGGTTCCTTCCCCAAACTCAAGCCGTACAGTCTCTTCAGGTTTCTCACTGGTGCCTTGTATACTTTATGATGTCTCAAACAAAATAGAGACAATACACTGAAATAAGTTTACTAAATTTGTTTTTAGTCCATTAGCTTTGAAGACATTAGCTTTGTTTTCATTCTTTATCATAAAATCAAAAAAACAGACAGAGCCAAATACCCAAGCCCATCAGACTTACATGTCTAGCATTTTACATCTGCTCTCTGTCCAGTTCAAGCCTTCAGGGGCCTGATAAAACACAACAAAGCCTGCAGTTGTGTTGGCTAAGAGAGAGGGAAGTGGAGAGGCCTCAGAGTGGACATGATAGTTTCCTTCCTAGGAGCAAGGCAGAGCCTCCAGACAGGAGCTGAGGAGTAGTGCCTTTGCAGAGTATTGCCAGCATCGACTTGGGTAAGAGGAACAGTGTGGGCCAGCGGCACAGGACATTAGCTTTCAGTGACAACTTTAAGTGGAAGTCTAGGTATGTGCATGGGTCTGGAACTGCCACTTTGTTTGGAGGTGAATGATCCCCACATCTTCTTTCCGTTATCCTGCAATGCAAACCCAGAACTTTTATTCAAGTAGCCAGGGAGAGAAATATGGATGTACCTTTCTTTAAAGTACATACTTATGTTAAATATTTCAGCAAGCACTGGGCTCAGTAAAATGTTTTATTTAAAAGCAAAATCATGAAGAGGTATTTCTATCTAATGAGTGAACAAGAAAGAAAGAATCTCCTGGTGCCATGTCATCTCCTCCTTGGTTGTGTATCTGCACTTTTAAGGCAGTTAATCAGAATGTGATGAACCATCAGGCTAAAGATTCCAGAAAGGCAGAAACAGGATCACTGGATGATTCATCGTCTTGAGTGAATTAACATTTTTATGCTGCATGAAATCTAAATAAGTAAAGCTCAAGAAAGAAAAAAAATGCAGTTTCTTACTGAATCTCTGCTCTTAGTTTCAGTGTGGAATATCCCTGAAAAAATATCCCTTGCTTTAGCGGAATCATGTAGTCTGTGTAAGTGTAGTCACACATTGGATCACAGTAACTTTTGGGAAGAAAAACTGTGGGAATTACGTAGTATGCTGTTAGAAAGAGAACATTTAAACTGTTGTTGAGAGGGATGCTAATGCAGGCAGTGTGGATCAAATTGTTCAATCAGTTTTGAGGTAAGACACAAGCCAAAAGTGTTTAGATTATATTTATTGGGGGTGACTGGTCAGCTCATCTTTGTTAATACCAAATAACTGAACTTGGAAAATTAAGAGAATTTCAGTGGTTGATGAAAATGGTTCAGTTTTGTTGCTCCAAAAAAAGTATTCAAGAGGTTAGCATTTCAAGAAATGGTACCAGCTACCACAATCAAAACACTCTGCTGTGATAGTTACCTGCCCTAATAATAACAACAATAATCATAATTCAAACAGCAGTGTATTGGTTATAGGGAACTGTTTTGTGGCTGATTATTTTGTGATTGACTGGCTCTCTCCTTCTCACTCTCAACAAATCTCTTTTCATGACAGGAGCTGTACTCCAAGCTGCGTTCACTTGGCAAGGTTGAATCTGAAAGCCTGTTAACCCTGACCACCCAACTTGTCAAGGAAAAGCTGCCAGCATGTGAAGTGGAAGACATTGCAAAACATGAGCAGAAGCTGAAGGAGTGGGAAGAAGAACAAGTAGGTCTCATAGAGAGAGAAAGAGAGATGAGAGAAAAGGCGAAGCAGGAGATGGAAGCTAGGAAGCTAGCTGAAGCATCTGCTTAGTTCTGGAGCCAGGAATGCAGTGGTGTGCATTCCTCTGTCAGTGAACTGAAGTGCTCACCGTTATTAATATTTCACTTCAATCCTGCTGCAAATGTGACTAAATGTGAATGCTGTATGCAAATTAAACATCCTATTTTGCCTGTTTACTGAAGTAAAGCACATGTGGTTTAGAAATCTTCGTCCTGTATATGATGTGTTTTCCTCCCATCATCAGCCAGTTAAGGGATGGGATAGACACAACACAAAGAAACAGAGGCATAAGAAGTAGCTTGCCTGTGATGAAAGGTCTAGAGGGTGGAGGGAACAAAAGAAGAGGGAAGAATTTGAAACAGAAGTTGTTTGAGTAGGGCTTTCTCACAGGAAAGAATGCCTTTGCTACTCTGAACTTCAGACACTAAGCGGATTAACGTATATTGATTGCTTTTTTCTTTTTCCCAACCCTTTTGGAAAATTCAGGCTACTATGCATAGAGTTGGAAGCCTAACTTTAGGTTCTTTTTAAAATTACTCTCAAAGAGTTTCAGCCTAGTGATTTAGCATTTGTACATGCACTCAGATGTGCCTTTCCTGTAAGGACGTTAGAAATTTCTGACTATACTAGTGCTGCTTTGTTCCATTTTTAAGGTCACTAGGGAAGTATGCAGAATCACCTCAGCCCACACCAAGGAGGCTCATTCTGCAATGCAGTTGCCTTTTATATTCTGGGCACTGTTTCATGAGGATTTTTACCTAATTCCCTTGGCAAGTGAGGAAGGATCATAGTGTGTAAGTTGTGGTTGTGATGCGTAAGCATCCATCCTGCTTACATGCCCTGTGACCACTGAATTTCATCAGCAGCTTCATGCAGCACTTGGCAGAACCAGGTCCTTGAAAACAGGGAGACCTGAGCAATAGCTCCACTGTAATTGCCGCTTGTTATGCTACAGCAGTGTTGTCTTACTGTGCTTTACCACAGGGGCTGAAAAACATTTCCAGTTTTATCATGCATCTGTCTAGTTTTGCAGTGATAAAACACATCACATCACTGTAAATCCAGTGAGAACATGCTGCAAATCTGTGACCTCATTTTAAGTGTAGGAAAGCATCCTCATACAAATGTTACCACTCTTATTCCCAGCAAACACATGCAGAACCTGATTGCTCTTTCGCATCCAAAACTAAGTACTTTTCGTCTTTTTTAGTCTGTTTAGACCAAAGCATTTGCTTTCTGATTACTAGAAGTTAGGGAGCCTTAAGGGAGAGTAGAAAGCAAAACACACTCTTAAGAACAACTTCCTTAAGACTGGTGGCTTGAAAGAGGTCATCACTCCTAGGTGAGCCGCAGGAGATATGTAGTGTCCCTTGCCTGACCACACGTTACAGTTCTTTGCTATCAGAACATGGGTTGTAGCTCCAAAGGTTCACAATCACCCTCTCATCATGATTCCTCTATGAGCTTCGCTCTATAGATACCAGAGTTTTAAGACCCTCCTTGCTGACATGGCCTGTAGCTACTGCAGCAGCTGATCCAGTTTTCTTGTTAGACAGTATTTGGCTAGGCCAAAACAGGCACAAACACATTTCTCCTTGGTTCTTGTTGGCCTCTGTTTCTTGGCAGCACAAGGAGCCTGTTTCTGGCCCCACCTCCACCCTCCCTCACCCTGCTGGTTGATACACCAGGCTACTAATGCTAATAGAGCTCCAGCAAGCTGCCAGCTGCCGTGTCCCCGCTGTCTCACAGAGTATGCTTCACTTCCCCCACAGCTAACCCCCTCCTTCCACTTATTTAGACGTAGCTATTACAGCAATAGGAAAAAAAAATCCTGTGAGCCCTGATTAGCCTGTTAATGAGTGTTACAGGTTGTCTCGTTGTTTTACTCCAGGTGCTGTGAATTGGAATGTTCTGAGCCCAGTTCAAAGCATAAATTTAAAACAGATAGAACCTTTCCCTGTCTTTTCCCCAGTCTTCCATATCCCACTCTGCCCTTGGGTGAAGGGGAAGTCTTTTCCAAATGCTTTGCAAGCAGCAAAGCAGATTCCTGGGGCCAGTTGAACGACACCAAACCCAAGACCTTCAGCAGAGGGTCCAGACTATTTGTGGCTTAAGCAGCCCGAATTTTTGCCAAACCCTCTCTTTTATCTGTCCCTTTAGTATCACCCTAAGTGAGAAACCACTTCTGACACTTCCACCAGCTGGACCCGCTGCACACCAGGGCCTCTCTTCCCCTCATGCCCCAGCCATGTATTTCTCCGTGGTCTAGTAGCTACTGTCTTGCTCCTCCTCACCCAGGTTTCACCATGGTCTCAATAGCAGCAGTTTCCAGTGTTTTGTCTAGCCAAACCATTTTCACACCTAGCAAATCCTCACATTTCCAGCAGGCATACCTACACCCCCTTGAATTCTCCAGCACTCCCCATTGCTGCTTACTTTTTAATCTCACCCTTGATCCCCTTCAAGTTCCTCCTATATATCATCTCACTTTTATTTCTTCCCCTTCTCTAGGGAGGCTGGCCATGTCTCTGCTCCTCATCCACATCTCAGTGTCCCTGGAGTACTAAGCCCTCAGGCGCCCTGAGGTTTGAGGACCCTGGATACAGCTCAGTCTCAAGAGGCTGTAAACACGAATTAGCAACTGAGGTTGAGGGAGGAGAGGAAGGTGCTCCCCGTTTTGGTGTTTTCTCCTACATGATGGCTTGGTGAGGTCAACAGTGAGAGACAAATGGTGAGACAGGCTAATTCAGAGACCAGTGCTGTTCAGGTGTGTGCTCAGCTTTATAGGGAAGACATGGACAGTAGCTGTGTACCAAATGTAGCAGCATGAAAAATGAACAGAGTATTACTAACTTGGCTTGACTTACCTGCTTTTCTCCATCCCACTTCAGGAAAACTAAGACTTGACTATTTGCCCCCTTGCATAAATCATGTTGTGCACACAACCTGTTTTTTACCTGAATTACTGTTTTAATGAATTACTCTTAAAAAAGAAGTTTGAAGAACACTTGTAGCAACACCTAGGAGTGAAACTGAGCCCAAGGTAGTCAAAAGCCCTTCTGTCCAGGTGCACGCAACAGTGTGTGTACTGCTGTGCTAGCCATCATCTGCTGTGATGCTGCTGTCCACGTTTAGAAGGGGATGGTGGAGAAGTCATACAGCCACTTTTGATCTGCTGCCACTTAAACATAAGCTCTGATGCTAAGGGAAGAATGTGAATGTCTCTGTGTGTGTGTATATATATATATATATATATACACACACATATATTGTCATCTATATATACACACATATATATTTTCTTATATATGTAAAAGAAAATTAGTTTTGTGCTCTACAAACAGAAAAAGCTCTGAGATCATCCAGCCTTGCTCCCTGCTATTTGATTTGATGCAAGCTCACAGCCCAGTGAGCACTTCCTCACTAGGACACTCTCAAGCTTTTTTGAAATGTTGCTGGTTCTTGCTGTACTGCTTCAGACAGCTGTCTAGACCTTTCTATATGTGAATGAGACTGGCAAAATACTCCCTGGGGGGGATAGGTGAAAATCTTTCATGGTAGTAATGCTATCATTTTTTTTTTGGATCACCTCTCGAAGAAACATTCCTTCACATCCTGTTTTAGTTTGTGACTACAGCTGTGATTTAGATTAGAGCTATTGCAGTTTCTCTCTTGTCAGAATATTTCTAAATCACGGGAGTGCACCTTCCTTTGTGCTAGTTTTGAAGAATTTTCCTACTCATTGTCCTGGTGCCTGTATGGCTAAACAGAGGGGAAATCTCCCATTGCTGTAAGCAATACATTGGCATGAACAGTAACTGAGCTGTGACCTGCATTCCAATAATACTTAACTGTGCTAACACGTGTGGTACAGCATTGCCAGACTTGCACATGCCAGACAGTGTTAACAGCTCTCCTGTGTTTTCCCAAATGTGGGAGAGACTCTTCAATACTGGCCATGACAAACAGAAACCAGTGCAAGTGCAAAGCCTGCTTGGTATGTTGGTGAATTTGGCTGTTAGAAGAAACAAAGCAGCACTTTAAAGGTTAAAGCTCTTCCTTTTAATTCGGAAAGCAGCATACCAAATCAAATCCATGGCAGACACCAGATTCACTGCTGATGAGGCAAGCAAGCACGTAACTCTTCCTCCCACAAGTGCCACTGGCAGAATAATTCCAGCTAAGCACTGAAGGTCATTATCCATTATTCACAAGAGGAAAATTACATACTTATTCCCTTGCAGGCATAATAATGTTGCCAGAAGCCTTGTGCAGACTGGCCCTATTTGTGGTAACACCTGACCTAGCAAAGACAAGGTTACAAGATGCTTTCAGGCCTGCAGTTGCTGTGTCCTACACACACTACTAGTATCGAGCCACAGCTTCAAGCATCTGCTCCCTCCCTCAGTGGCCTGTCCCAGCTGCTTGTCTGCCCATCCCACGGCTCTCTGGTCACCCCAAAACTGTGGGACAAGGATGATGATGTTCCTCAGCTTCAGATGAAGGTTGCTTGGTTGGTGCAAGGGGATTGCTGACCTGAGCAGGCAGAAGACAGCCTGGGACACAGGTTAGCAAGTGTCCTCTCTGCCTCCTCAGGAAGCTGGAGTCAGTAGGTGTAACAGGGAATTGCTCCACTGACTTTAAGGGGTGCAAGATGTGGTCTACTGAACAGCATCCAATTTTGCTGAGTTTGCTGGGTCTATTTATGTGGTAAATATATAGGATGTATTTAAGGATTTGAGCACATCTGTGAAAAGCAAAGTTAAATTTACCTTTCCAGAAATTCAATGATAGGAAATGCTGAGATGAAGAAAAGGCTTTTCAACTGTAGAAGAGAAACTACTGCTGGCAAACAACCTGAACTTGGGACAGTGACTCTTTCAAAATAAAACTGTGGAGAGTGAAGTATAAGTCAGGAATTAATGGCACAACATTAATTCAAGAGGAATTTAAGATGCTAAACCTGCAATAGAAGACTGCTACCTACTCTAGATCAATCTCCCCTTAGAAACCAAAGTTGTCACTGAACTCAGCTAGCAATTACATAGTATTAAGTCTCTTGCTGCTCTTGAACCTTTCTGATAAACTAAAGTCCACTCAACCCATTCTAAATTGCAGATGCTCCAGGCACAGAAACAGCATTAGATCCCCACTGACAAGCACCAGGACAAAATTCAGCTTTCCATGTATCTCATTTATTGCAAATCCTGACAATTCCTCCCTTAAACGATTTGGGCAAAGAAATTTCAAGCCTTGTCTGGTCCTTACACATGGTAACTGCTGCTATAATTTCATCTTTGGAAACTAAACTCTTCCTGGAAGTACTGACTTGCACTCTAGCAGGGGTTCATGTTAAGTATTTAAGTGGCTCAGTGGTTCAGTTTACCTTCAGCTCTTTCAGCTAACAAAATAACACAGGTTAGCTGAGGTAACATAACATGAAGTTTGTAAAAGCTTAATCAAAATTAGTTTCTGGACCTTAACAGGTATTGAGGGTGTAACTTCAGTGCATGCAGGCATTGTTATGTGTATTTAGCTTTGTTTGTATTAGGACATATATTCCATCTATTTCAATTATCTTCTCTGTGTGATTCAGAAGCACAGGTGATGGGCCGTGCTGCAGTATGATGTGTAAATCATGGCATGCAATTGTTTTGGCAGTGAAGCTGGCAGCAGATGCACAGCCAGCCTCCACCTCCACTTTGCCAGCTATTCACACTGAGTCTGGTATTGCTGGAGTTGTTGAACTGGAGAGAAGCACCTACATTAGGTGGTAAGGATCTGTGAGAAACAGCAAACAGAGCTTGTACAGACTACAGTGCCTGATGATTTAGTTCTGTAGTTCTCCTCCGTATTTCACTTCTGGTGGAAATGGTGCTGCACATAGAGTCCAAAACCAGCAATTCCCCTGGTAAAATGACAACACTTTGCATTAGTCAGCCTCTGGTAGTTTTGGGCTGATTCTAAAGGAGGCACACACAGCACATCAAAGGATATTGCCTGGGGTCTTCATGCTAGTGTGGACTAGCTGTGTCTTTGGGAGGTGAAAGTAGGGGATACAGTAGTAGGCAGTGGTCAAAAACTGTTTGCTGAGTGAAGGACATAGGGCAATGCTCATGTGCTCAAGAGACACACTCTAGAAAGCCAAGGAACTTTGCTGCAGTGCTGGGCATTAGCTGGATCTATGTCACTGTAGCTGTTACTCAAGAGACACCTTAGTACCTCTTTTTTGCCCTATCCTGGGAACAATGAAAAGCTGCAATTTCCTCCCATTCACAGAACACTAGAAATCAGTATTAAAGGCTCTGCTGGTCTAGGATGCCACAAGACAGTTCCCTCATTTTACGTAGACTAAGAAAGTTTGAGGGAGCAACATCTGCCTGTGCTGACTGAAACACTTCATAAGTTGATTGAAGTTGTTCATTAACAATGCTAGTGAAATATCCCCTCCTCAGCAGCTGTGCTGAAAAACAGGGCTTTAATTTGGCATCCAGAAGCAGCAAGTCAAACACTACAGACCCAGATGGCCTGCCCCTGTCCACAGGTACCATGAGTGGTCCCACCAGTTCAAAACCAGAATTGCATTCTGCAACTGCAGGTAATTAATTGGTATTGAAGCCTGACCTGGTGTCCTTTGCACAATCATTTTAATATATTTTGTGTCAGGCTACTCTACCACAACTGAGAAAACTTTGGCATACACATATGCAGAATTACACTTAAGATACAAGATTGGCAACAGCTGACTCCCTTCATCTAGTCATCATTTTTCTCTGCTTCACCATGCTAAGCCCACTTCAAGCCAACTACAATATTTCTTATTAATGTCCTAAGAAGTTACAAAGGAAACATTGCATGTTAGAGGTGGATAAGGGCCCACAAAAAACCACTGCTGTCTGAGGGCGGAGGAAGTCCCACAGGGCCTCTGCTTCTGGGAGTGAGCATGTCTTTCACCTTGCTGCCCCAGCCTTTACCTGCTTTCATGTCAGTACTGTCTCCCTGAGACATAAACATTGACTGCTGCGCCTCACCACAGCAGGCATTGCAGCAGTAAGCAAAACTACAAAGGCAGAAATCTTGATCTTGCAGCATCCCTTAAACAGCAGTAGAGGAAGTCTGATGTTTATAGAGCAAAAAGCTAAACTGAGGGCTCAACTTCCCCAAACGCTGTCCCCTCTCACCAAGATAACTGGCCAGTGGTGGTCAGCAAGGGTTCATGTCTACTGGAGACCAGCTGCACACGCTTGTACAACTGCTACAAATTGGAAAAGACCTGTTTTCCAAACCATGTGGGCTCAGTTTGTCATAATTTTATTGGATATCATCTCTGACACAGCCCTTTGAATATGCACTTACTGAAAATGAGGTGTTTTCTCGTTCTGCTGAGGAATACAGAGATGAGAACAACAAAGAGAAGCCATGACATGGTACATCATGGTAATGTTTTATGCCACAAGGGAGAAAAGTAATCTTCCACATTTGTTCTCCAATTCTAAAGAGAAATTGGGGTTTATCTGGCATTTAAATACTCACCGATCTTTAGAAAAAAATCCCATATAGTAGGTTATCATGATTAAAGCAAAGAGAAAACTTAAAAATACATACATACACAAAGACAAGAAACATGTCAACACCACTTTACCACTTTTGTATTTTATTGTGGAACTGAGTTTGTTTCCTTTACATCAAATATCCTCAATGGAAGAGGGGATATTGCACACAAATATCATAAAAGCACTACATATTACTTTCACTGGAAACTAATTTTCTACGTTAGATATGACTGGATAGAATAGAAGTGATGCAGGATTATAAGACATAATACCATACACAGCTGCAGACTGACACAAACACCATTCAGAACAAGAGAGGAGGTGTGTGAGGTGCTTCTCAGCCAGCGACGAGACTTTCTTTCCATAGTTTGGAAGAGAATGGCTGCATGCAAATGCGTGAAAGCATATTTCAGATTTCCTCTTTAACAGTTGTGATTACAGCCCAGTCTTGAAGAGGTAGCTCCTGCCATCTGGAGCTCCTAGCTAGTCTAGTAGAGAGAAGCTGCTCTTAACTTTTTTTTTCTTTCTATATTTTAAGCCACTGTTTTAGTTAATTCTTTTAGGGTTTTCTTTTAGTAAAGTCACAACAAACAGACTTTAATCCTTTTTTTTAATTTTAAGTAGCAAATATTTTTAAACCAGATGAGTAATATAATTGCATTCTAAGAAATGCTTTCCCCTAGTTACTTTTAGTGTTTTGTTCAATTATTAAGTGAAAAGATGAAAGCTTACAGTTTCTTTCAAGTGTAAACATTGTATATTTCATCTTCTACTAAATCCAGACCAACATAATTCCTATTTTTTCTCAAAAACATCATTACTGAGCAAGAACCTCTGGCGACAGATGAACAAAGAGAAGCATATGACAGAAATGTCCCAAATGCACAGTAAGGGCTCTTTGGAGCTCATTTGCTTGGTGGGAGGGATTGAAAATTCAATTAACAAATTGATTAAATCTTAGTAAAAGAGTACCAGAACTCTCCTAAAATGCATAAGCTATCATAGACAATTAAAAAAACCCCAACATTCATATACACAATTATCTCCATTCACCACATTATGTAAAGTAAGTAAAAAAAAAAGATCAAAAGTGATTTCTATGAAAGATGGGGTGAAAATAGAGGTCAATGAAGTCAGGCCCACCACAGGACTTTGAAAAGGCATGCAAGAGAAGCCCTGTCCAAGTTCAAGAGTGGGATGAGATCCCCAAAGTTAATTCTTCATTGAATTATATGAAGCACTATATTAATAGCATAAAGATCATGATCAGGAATGCTGTTATGGGTAATACCATCATTGAAATGGAGTGTCTTTTACACTCAGATATTGAATCTTTATAATTAGAGTTATCAATATCAAACCATGCTCCTAGAAATCTATGCTGATCAACAGCACTCATCGTTAATGTACACAGTACATTTTGATGACTGTTACACTATATTAGTTGTGTAGTACTAGGACTAGCACAGGTAGATTAGTTCCACAGGCAGGAAAGACATTAAGGGCAAGAGGAGCTAATGGAGGAGCTCATCCCTGTGTTGCACCTAGGTGCCATTGCCATTTGGAAGGGAATGAATGGAACAGGCATTACAATGCCTCAGAATAGCCAGATGGGGGGGTTATGTTCTTGTAGCAGCAAAAAAAAACCCAAAAAAAGCAAATGTACATGTTAAGGTCAGCTGTAACCTCTAATTATCATTATTATTTCAGAAGTAAAAGAGATGCTTCAGCCATCTTGCTTGGGAATATTTAAGGCTTGATTTCAATTTCATATCCAGTAGGACCAAATGACTGTAAATTCCCTGACAGTAGTGAAACTGCTCTTGATTGACAGGAGTAAGTGGCTTAAGTGAAATTAGTCACAAGACTACTGCTATACTTAAAACAGAATTCCTGCCAAAGCAGAGATACAAATCATTTCAAGTATTGTCAGAAAATCTGTTCCTACCCACTCAAAAAATTTGAATTCTGACCTATATAAGAAAGTAGACAAAGCAGAAAGAATTGCAGAGTAGTACAATTGTTCTGCCAAACATTTTCCCCATATTTTTGTTGACTATGTATTACAAAAGCAGTTTTAAGTGAATGGTATAAGCCCAGCAAACATGCTTGTTTTCACAATACATCTCCATCTGCCTTTTGTGCCGTACTCATTCTGAGTTATTCTTAACTACTTACAAGGTATAACAATAAATAAAACAGCGTTGCTAGAGAGACCTAAGAAAAAGACAACATTAGAAACAAATCAAAACCCCCAACAACTGACAAACAGTAATTCACAGCATTAAATGGGCCTTGGGAGCCCACATTTTAAAAGATCCTAAAGCAGTATTAAAAAACCCTCAGAAAAATTAGGAGTGCAAACATACACCTATTAAACAAAAATATCCTAACAATGTAAAATTGAAATAAATTATAAGTAAAGAAAATAAAATGAGGTCATAGTTCACTACATTGTGAAACTTAATACCGGCCGTAATGGTGCATCATACAGACCAGTAGGTATCTCCATTCTTGAGGCCTTTACACCTTCTTTAAATTCAGATTTGCAGACCTTCTGCAATGCAACAAGATTTTTTTTTAATTGGGGTAAAGTCCAAACTGTCTTAATCACAGAGTAGTGGTGCTGTTCCCCTGGAAGTAGTCTAGAGAAGGAAAGGAGGGAGAGACAAAGGAGGAAAAGGAAAAGAACAGTAAAGGAGGAGGCAAGGAAAGGAAGGACAAAGGAAGAGGAAAAAAGGAGGAAAGCAAAGGAAAGAAGGAAAAGAAAGGGAAAGGGAAGGGGAAGGGGAGGGGAAGATGAAGGGAATGGGAAAGTGAAAGTGAAAGGGGAAGGAAGGGGAGGGAAGGGGAGGGAAGGGGCTTATTTGAGCTTATTGCTTATTCTATCTTTTCTTCGCGATCTTGTGAGGGTTGAGACTGTAGGTTACACCCTTCTAAGTACTGGGAGATCAGCTTCTCAAATCCTATTTTCTGTTATCATCAATAGGTTTGTTTTACAATCAGGGTGCCCTTCCACTCCCCTCTCCCCGAAAAAGTACTGGCAGTTGACTGTTTCCCATAAATCTTACCTCAATATCCATTCTTACTAGAATCTTAAACATTATTATTCATTTGTCTTACAACACTACTAAAAAAAATTTGCCTTCACCTGAAAAATCTTTCTTTGCATTTACCTGTAAATGAAAAATCATGTATTAAAAGTTCACAGAGCACAAAAAAAAGGTTTCGGTACATTTATTCCAATATTCACTCAAGTTAAACAAACAAAATCAGGTAAAACAAAGGAAGGTTGAATACTGTACAGCTCGCAGGTAACCTTTTTCATCATTCTGAATGTTTCACTAAGTTTTGTAACTCTGATACTGGACACCACTTCAATCTTGCTTCCAAGTTACAAAAGAAGCTTTCAAATAAATGCAAAAACCTTGCCTTGTTGAGCTGTCCAGGTGCATCAATGAAGTGTTCACATAACTAACATATGTAATTCATAGCACCAAACCGCTTGACCAGTCAGATATGTTCCTAGTACCACACATGCACACTCACACTTCTTTACTGGTGTAACTATGATCCTACACAGATGTTTTATAAATTCGCTGTCTCAACATTAAAAAATAAGTGCATCAAGTTTCTTTGTACATTCAAGTCACTTTCTAAGGCAAATTGTCTACTGTATGTACTCCCGACTGCTTTGGTATTTTGCTTCGGTTAATTGACAGTGGACATGGGTGTTCAAGCATGTGGACTGGTCAGTTCTGGCTGGAGTGAGTGGGCTTTCACTGGAAGCATGCCTTATACCAATAATTCTGCATGTTGAAAGAAAGGCTTCTGGATGGAGTGCAGATTACATGCATATTTGGCGTATGATTGTTATGGTATGTCAGTATGCAGAGCTCAAATTAAAGTGGAAAACTGCTGATGAGTGATTAGATTGTACATCCCCTCCTAACTGCATTCTGTCTCTCTTTAATTGAGCTAACTTAATTCTTTAAAAAAAGGATCCCCATTGTGATAGCTCATATTGACACACATTTAAAACTTCCTTCTCATGTGAGAGCATAAGCAGACTGCAGTAAGTGATACATCTATTGCCACGAGACTAATGCGTACCTAATTATTTATTACTTTCTCCTCCTACCCCTCTCTTTCTCCCTTTATGTTTCTTGAGAGGGCAAATGCCTCTACCTGGCAGAAGTCAATTGGGTTGCTAGTGCATGGTTTCCAAATGTTCCACGGAGACACAACTGGATCTGTATTTTCGTAGTAATTTGTACTTTACTATGGGAAGACTGTTACTTCCCTTAGCAATCAACAAAGACTGAAAAAATTAGTGACTTGCATCACTGTGACACAGTATAGCA
Organism: Acanthisitta chloris; assembly: GCF_000695815.1. NCBI lineage: Eukaryota > Metazoa > Chordata > Aves > Passeriformes > Acanthisittidae > Acanthisitta > Acanthisitta chloris. The sequence continues at coordinate 54,213 of NW_008649745.1, forward strand.
TTTGGCAGGTATATAGTCAGCAGTTGGAATAGATGAGTTGAATTTTTAGAAAAGGTGTTTTCAAACTGAAGAATTTCTGGAAACGAAGTTTCATCTTGTGATGCAAGGTCGTCTTCTTACAGCTCAATCTTGCATGCGGGAAATGATTCATCTTGCATAACAACAGTGCTGCTGCTTGCCAAAACCATGATGTTGAGGTCCTGCTGTTTCTCATGGGTCTCTTGGTACCATTCTCTCATCACTTCTGAGTCATGAGTTGGGATTAAGGTCACCTGCAACACAAAACAGAAGTTCTGATGAATGGACAACGGAAATAGTTGTTAAGAAAAATGTCTTGCAAGAACCCCCAGCCAACAAGTATGGGTCTTTATGCAATAAAGAGTGAGTCTTTATGCAATAAATACTTGAATAAATGGATGGATAAAAGGAAATAAATCAACACGTAGGTAAGGCAAGTTGGGATTAAGGTCACCTGCAACACAAAACAGAAGTTCTGATGAATGGACAACGGAAATAGTTGTTAAGAAAAATGTCTTGCAAGAACCCCCAGCCAACAAGTATGGGTCTTTATGCAATAAAGAGTGAGTCTTTATGCAATAAATACTTGAATAAATGGATGGATAAAAGGAAATAAATCAACACGTAGGTAAGGCAAAATGACTGTAAAGAAGTAGTTTATCAAAATAAAACTTTGGTTTTGTAAGGTGCTGAGATACAGCTTTCCAGAGTAGCATCAGGCTGTAATCTGCACTGACAGCCCTTAAGGTTATGGCCAAATATTTTGTTTACTTATTCATCATGATGAAAAAGCCCATGAAATTTCCAAATATATGTAATTACCATATAAAGAGTGAAATATTCACTTTTCTTCCCTACTTAAAAAATGCAGTGTTTCCAGATTTGGATCATATATGGTGTAGTAAAAAGATGAAACAGCCAACTGGCCCTGTAAGCCACTTCTCAACTGTTTTATTCACCAGGAGCAGGTCTAAAGGGCCACATACGTGGGAGCAGCTGAGTGCTGTGCAGCTCTGTCTTTCACTCATGTGTCATCTCTTACCATCAGTGAAACAAGGTGCCCCGCCTGTGGACCCCATTCCTGACAGCTGCCATCCACTCTAGAGGTCCTCTAGCTTCTTGTCGTTATTTCCCAGAAAAGGCTAATTTCCAGGTAGTGATACTAGTAAAAAGCCTTACCTGCATGTTAGTTTCCCATTGCGCCTTGCCCTCCAGCAGGGAGTCCAGAACAGCCCTGCTTGGCTCCTCTGCTGCAGAATCATTCCCACTCACTACGTAGTAGGACGACCGCACCCTCTTGAAAAACTCAACATCAACATTCTTGCTATTGCTGTGGTTGGGAATGTATACCAGATCCAAATACACTGGAGGTCCTGGAGGCACTCCTGTAGATTTTGCCACCTTAGTATTCCCAGGTCCTTTGGAAACCAAATAACAAAAGAATCTATCACAGGCTGGTTAAATACATGCATTTATTAATTATTGCTATAACCACTGAGGTGAGACATGTCCAATTATGGTATTATCCTCCTACATTTAATGACATGTTCCAGCTTTATTGTAGTCCAGTTATGATTGTAACGGGAGAAAAAACCTGAATAACTGGAACTACATAGTACAATAAAAAATCACTACCATATAACAAAAACTTGGCTGAACCTTTCCCAGTAATATACTATTATCCAACAATTACTATGCAGGGCTGTGATTACCGAATTACCACTCAATAAATGGTGGTATTGTTTTCCAGGTTAAGGAGTGCAGCTTTTTCAAAGTCTTAGCTATACACAATTATAAAACCTAGGATCACATGGGGAGCTGTTCAGATTTGAAGCAGTCCTGAAATTTGAGGTACACTGCAAGACACGGTAGCTATTGATATGCTCAGGCTGCCTTACAGGCACTTTGGGAAGCTGCTACACGTGACAAGGGAGTCGAAGAGGAACTTAGGAGGACAGAGAAAATTTTAAAACAATTACTGCAGTAAATTGTGTCAAGTGCTTTTTTGTCTGTTGTTTCCACAAAAAGCGGGAGAAAGCATCTCTTTGCTGCTGTACATAGTACATGTATTTGTTCTAAGATCTTCAGTCAAAAGGAAGTACAATGTTTAAATACTCACATTAAAAATACTATGCAAAAAAAAAAGTATTATGTTACAAACTGGATCATAGTGTGAACTAATAATCGGGATTCAACCAGTAATTTTATCCAGAAGATCACCATTTATGGTCTATTAGCCTTCTCATGTTGATGAAGCTTGGTAAAGTTATCTGAGCAATACACTCAATTTAGGGTCACACACTTTTGGGTTACATACTGTAAGGTCAGCAAAGTCCATTACTGTTGTCTAGCATGTCATAGAATCATAGAATCAACCTGGTTGGAAGAGACCTCAAAGATCATCGAGTCGAACCCTACCGTGGTTACTAGACCATGGCACTAAGTGCCACATCCAATCTCGTCTTGAAAACCTCCAGGGATGGTGAATCCACCACCTCCCCAGGCAGCCCATTCCAATGCCTGACTACTCTCTCCATAGAAAATCTCTTCCTAGTATCCAACCTCAACCTCCCCTGGCAGAGCTTGAGTCTGTGCCCTCTTGTCCTACTGCTGGTTGCCTGGGAGAAGAGACCAACCCCCACCTGACTACAACCTCCTTTCAGGTAATTGTAGAGGGTGATAAGGTCTCCCCTGAGCCTCCTCTTCTCCAGGCTAAACACCCCCGGCTCCCTCAGCCTCTCCTCATAGCACTTGTTCTTGAGTCCCTTCACCAGCCTCGTTGCTCTTCTCTGGACCTGCTCCAGCACCTCAATATCCTTCCTGAACTGAGGGGCCCAGAACTGCACACAGTCCTCAAGGTGTGGCCTCACTAGCACCGAGTCCAGGGGCAGAATCACCTCCTTGGTCCTGCTGACCACACTGTTCCTGATATAGGCCCTGCTATTCCTCATAAGACAAAATGCCAAATTATATGATAAGATTTCCTGAATTAGAGATTTTTTACTATTGGTTATGTTACAAAATATTTTATTATCTTTGATAATAAAAAATCTGTGATATATCTTTCTGACTTGTGGATATCAACACTGGGTAAGATATTGGATGTTACATTATACGTTTCAATGTCATTACCATAGAATCATCGAGGTTGAAAGATCTTTAAGATCATCAAGTCCACCTGTTAACCTGGCACTTCAGTGTAACCCCTAAACCTTAAACTGTATCTTCCACCACCTCTTAAACACATCCAGAGATGGTGACTCCACCACCTCCCCAGGCAATCTATTTCAGTGCCTGACCACACTAACAGTCTAATACCTACTCTGAATCTCTAATCTCTACCAATAGAGCCTTGTCTTACTCCTGTACATATCTGAGAATATTGCCTTAAGGAAAAAAATATAAAATCTCATTTAGAGCTGAAGTGCTGCAGAAATGGACAGCATGAGAAACTATATTGTTGTTTTGAAACGTATCTGTTAACAGATACATGTGGTGCAGGAAAGGAACAGTAGACTACTAAAAATGGGGAAGCTAAAGGCAGTAGAATGCTGTTATGTTTGTACTGAATCCTAGACCTGCTCCTTGTAAAGAAGCTTTCAACAGAACATCAGTCCTCACAGCAGTAAAATCAATGTATCCCCCAAATACTCCCTAACAAGGTCTGCTGGAAACAACAGATTTGTACAATGCCTCCTTCAGTAATCTAATTCATATTTTATTGCTGCTTAGAATACACAACAGTCATTTAAAATGACATTAAATTTCTGTATGTTTAGTCAAAACGCTGACGGCATAAGACTTTAACAGGATTATGTGATGTACATGCTGAGTTCACTGAGAGTGTTTTTACTACTGTTGTAATTTTTTTAAATTCTCCTTTTAAAATCAAGTCAGCAAAGTAATAAGAGTATCAAAAGGCTGATAGTGATTTTGTCTCTCACAATATTAAATTGCAATAATTTATGTTAAGAGAATTGTGCCTACTTATTTCTCACAATGAATTGCTGCTAACAATCACAATTCATCACAATCACACAATCAAAATTAATACTGATTTCACTTCACCTACAGAAGTGGTACTTTAATTCTATTAGGTGATTAACAGTTTAAACAGCTAGTATTAAATTCCTTTTATTTTATGTACTCTTTGGGCAAACTCACATCAATTTTCTCAGATTGCAGAAGTAAAACTAGTGAATTTCATGCATTTAAATATGGCCTTTACACTTTGGATTTATACTTAAAACCTTGACTTTCTTTGGAGAATTGCTACAAACCACATTCTCAGCTGATATAAAGGTGAACTAACTACACTGCAACTAAGAAAATTCAAACACTAGGGCACTGCTATCTGTCTTTACCTGTGGCTGCAGTCTTTGCCGACTTGGATGTTGTTGTATTTGCAGCATTCTTGGTGTCCTTATCTTTCTCTTCCACTCGAGACTTCACCTCTGGATTAGCAATATTTTTGGCTGCCTTCTCCACAGGTTCCTTCTTCTTTGGAGAAGCTGTTCTGGAAATTTTGTCTAAGGATTCTTTTATAGCTGGCTTTGGTGCAGCCACTTGTTTCGATTTACCATCACTTTTTTTAACAGGAGAAGATGATTTGGTCTTTGTACCCTGTTTTTTTGTCTTTGTCTTTTCTTTGAGGTCCTTCTTCAAAGGTTTACCTAAATTCTGATCAACTGGAAGAGCCTCTGGATCAACCATGGTAACATCAGGGTGCCTAGGGGAAGGACTGCGATCCTGAATCGGGACAGGTGGTGGGTCAATGTGTTTGTATGTAATTGTCTTGTCTGTCGGAATGGTTTCTGACTCATCTTCTGAGTCAATATTAGCATCTGCAGTGATGGAAGGACATTCCTCGGTCTCCGGTGGAACATCTGAATCAGTCTGAGATGGGGCAGACTCACTCACAGATGTGGGAGGAGTATCATCACACTGTCGCCCTTGCTGCTTTCCCCCGGAAGGTGGCTGAGCTCCCCCAGACTGAGTTAGTGGCTTCTCTTGATCTTGAGACTGTTCTTCAGTTGCAAACCATTCAAGAGGGTTTGGGTTGATAAATGAGGGTGAAAGCTCAGTTTTGGGATGTTTATATTCACAAGAGGACACAAGGCATAAGTCAACATCTTGACGGGATTCTGCTAACGATTTACTTGGAGTGAAATGTGCGCTTGTTTCATAGGAATAGCTAGTAGCTTCAGGTGACCTGGCGGCTCTCCCAGTTGTCTCAAACAAGTAATCTGTGGCTTCAGGTGAACTGGAGACCTTCCCAGTTGTCTCATAGGAGTAATCCATGGCCTCTGATGACCTGGGGGTTCTCCCCATTGTCTCATAGCAGTAGCCAATGGCTTCTGGTGACTTAGAGGTTTTCCCTGTTGTCTCATAGGAGTAATTCATAGTATCGGGTGATCTGGTAGCTTTCCCAGTAATCTCATAGGAATAATCTGTGGCCTCAGGTGATTTGGTAGTTTTCGCAACTGTCTCATAGGAATAATCTGTGGACCCTGGTGACGTGGTCATTTTCCCTGTTATTTGATAAGATGTGACCTCAGATGACCTTGTATTTTTTGCAATTATCTCATAGGAATAATCTGCTGCCCCAGGTGACCTAGTAAGGTTCCTGGTTATCTCATAGGAATAATCAGTGCCCTCAGGTGACCTAGCAGTTTTTCTGGTTATCTCACAGGAATAATCCATGGCTTGAGGTGATCTAGTAGATTTTCCAGCTGCCTCATAGGAGTAGCTAATACTCTCTGGTGACCTAGTAGTTTTCATTCTGGCTTCATATGAATAAGTAAATTCTTCTGGTGACTTGCTGCTTTTCTCTGAGTCTTCCTTTTCTGGGCTGAACAAAGGTTCTGGACTGTGCTTTGTTAGAGGCTCCTCATAACCAAAGGCTTTGGCAGAAGACACTTGCTGTGACAACAAAGGTGTGTGACTAGCTGACACGGCTTCTGTGATTGCAGGAGGTGAATCTGGAAAAGTAGGAGAATATAGAGGAGAAGATTCCCTTGGAGTTAATGGAGATAGGTCAGACTTTGGTGACAGCTTTTCTCCTAAGCTCTGCACCTTTTCTGAAGTAAAAGAATGCAATGGCATATCTCTGGATGGAACAGCACCTGAAAAAGTTTCCTCTGGCAGTGGTGAAGCTACCTGGGAAGGTGTATGAGCCGATGAAGTTGAAGATGAAGCTTCAATTTGAGAAACTGAAATAATTTCTGAAATATCTTTCTCTTGAGAGTAAAATGACTGCCCCACAGGTGATAGCTTCTGCACAAAAGGAGGCTCCTGCATATCTGAAGGGCTATAATCTACTTCT
>NW_008649746.1:0-405 GCF_000695815.1 Acanthisitta chloris
TGGCTGCCTTCCCTGCCAGCTCACCTTCCGACGCACTGGGACAGACTGCTCCTGTGTGTTCAATACTTCCTTTTTGAAGTATATCCATCCCTCCTGGACCCGTTTTGTTCTGAGGGCTGTTTCCTGGGGTACACTTTGAACCAGACTTTTGGGCACACTGAAGTATTGATGGCCCTTCTTGCCTCCGTTAGTATCGAAAACTCTCTAATTTCATGGTCACTGTGCCCCTAACAGCCTCCAAGCACTACATCTCCCACCAGTCCTTCTCCGTTTGTGAGTCCTTCTCTGATTGTGAACAGCAGGTCTAGCAGGGCCCCACCTCTACCAGGCTCATCTACCTGCTGAAGTAGAAGATTATCCTCTATGCACTTGAAGATCCTCTTAGACTGCATTTTCTCTGCTGTA
>NW_008649747.1:0-8184 GCF_000695815.1 Acanthisitta chloris
GCAAAGCAAGGGCTGTGTCCAGTCATCTGGGCATCCTTGGGATGTGCTTCTGCTCTTTTTTGTTTCCTGTTGTTTTCTGCTCTTTTTTGTTTCCAAATGGGGTTTGGGGCAATGCAAAGCACCATGAAGAGCAGTGGAGCAGCATGGATGGGATGGGAGCTAAACCAACCTCTTCCAGCCCCACATCTCTTCACTGTACCCATCATTTCTTGTGCTTGCTGAAAGCAGGGAGAGTCCTGGGGTAGCTGTTGTTTTCCCAGTTGGGCTTTGCTCCATTTGAGATCAATTTTCCATGTAAGCAGATCCCACATTGCAGGTTATTTGTGGCTCTGGATCATAGAGTTGTGGAATGACAGGATGGGTTGGGTTAAAAGACCTTAAACTCATCCAGTCCCACCCTGTGCCATGGGCAGGGACACTTTGCACCAGTCCAGGTTGCTTCAAACCTCATCCAACCTGGTCTGGAACACTCCCAGGGATGGAGCAGCACTGGGCAACCTGTGCCAGTGCCTCAACACCTCACAGGGAGGAATTTATCCTTAATATCCAATCTAAACCAGCACATGGAATCCTGGAATGGCTTGGGTTGGAAGGAATCTCATCCAGTCCCACCTCCTACCATGGGCAGGGACACCTTCCACCAGCTCAGGTTGCTCCAAGCCTCATCCAACCTGCCCTTTGGTCCTGGGATGATCTAAGTTGGCAGCTCCTTGAAGCACCATGAGGAGTCTAAATCTCTCCCACTCTGCAGGACACATTGTGCCTTAGTTTCCCAACAGGAAAACCAGAATGAAAGGAGATTTCCTTCTTGAACACTTGCTCAGACAAGCTAACACGAGTCAGGAGGGGTTGTGGGGGCTCACTTGGTTGCACAGAGCTCTGGCAATGTGAAGTTTTCCAGCCTGGGACATGTAGGTGCAGCTGTGCCCCATGTGCTGCCTCTCTCCTGCAGCTCTGGAGCACATTCCATCGGGAGGAGGTGTGGGAATGCAGGGGATGTGGCTCTGCACATGAGCTTGGGATGTCCTTGTCCCTCCCAGGCTGATTCCCCACTCAGTGGTGGCTCAGCTCTTTTCCTACTGATGTTAATGAGGGGAAAAATCAGGAAGAGACAAACAACTCCTCCTGTTGGTTCAAAGTGAGGTGGATTTAGGGAATGCTGAAAGCTTTTTTTTGTTGCACAGAGAAGCTGTGGCTGCTCTATCCCCTGGAAGTGTTCCAGGCTAGGTTGGATGGGGTTTGGAGCAACCTGGGCTAGGGGAAAGTGTCCCTGCCCATGGCAGGGGGTGGGAATGGATGAGTTTTAAGGTCCTTCCAACCCAAACCAGTCTGGGAATCTATAAACCCATCACCACCAGGATGGCAAACAGGTCCAGGACGTGGCTGCTGGGGCTGGTGGCACCAAGAGTCACTGTGTTTGAGGGTTTATTCCAACACACATTCCATACCCCAAAAAACAAGGAGCTGTTTGTCCCTCACACTCCTCTCACTCCCTGAAGGGAGAAAAATGCTTCCTGTGTTTAATCCATCACCTTCTTCCAAGATCAAGAGGTTCTTGAAAGCATTTTTGCAGCCTCACATCACCACCCAAGTGGGTACAGATCCTTCCAAACCCTTTTCCTGGCTCTTCTTAATCAAAGTCACCAGTTGGACCTACCCTACAGTTTGGTCCTCTATGTGAGGATGGGAGTGAGCTTGGCCCCTTGGCTCCATGCTCCAGCTGTTGGGAACATCTGGACAAGATCTTTTCCATTCCATCCAGATGCTGCAGCCTACAAAGGGCATGGACTGGTGTCCCAACCAACAGAGCAGGAGAAAAAAGGTCACCGTGGGAAGAGAACAACCATCCATCAGCATCATCCCCTTGGTCCTTGCCTCTTCATCCTACTGCTCCAGGTCACAGAGCATCCCCTCAGTGCCTTTCCAGCCTCTTGGAATGCCTCCATGGCTTGGGAATGTCACCACAGCTTTCCCAGCCTTGGGAAGGGCTGAGGCTCATTTTTAAAGACAGGAGCAAAATGAGGAAGTGCTTCAAAGCAAATGGGCAACTAAACAATTGTCACCATGGATCACATGGAATAGATCTTGTGTCAGCCTCATTTTATGGCAGTTTTTGAGCAGGGGAATAAGAAAGGAGATGAAAAAAAGGCAAGGCACAGCAGAGGAGATTTATTCAGGCTTCACTTTGCCTGTCCAGAAGAGACAAGTAAGCAAAATCCAAAGTGTATCCACTCAGGAGAGAGAGCTACCTGCACTGAAAGCCACTCAGCAAAGCAGGAGGCAGGTAAAAATCAATGACAGCAAATCATGGAGAGGAAATTACCCTCTGAAATCTCCCTGTTCTCCCCCTTAGGATCAGCTGAACTCAGGCTCAGGAGCCCTTGGATGCCACAAGGAATCCCAAGCCAAATATCCCATCCCAAAACTGCAGCAAAATCCAGAGTTTCCCTGGGGACAGGCATGGAATTGGTAAATGCTCCCTTGTAGCAGCCAGGACAGAGCAGTATTGAAGGCAGAAGTCAAGCTGAACTGATCCTAGGCCAGAGAAGAAGCTTTGCCAAGTGTTGACAGGCAGGAGCCAACCCCAAATCCATGGAAATTGCTCAAGGAAACCACAACTCTCACCTGGGGTTGGGCAGTGCCTAATTAACAGCATTGCCCAATGTCCTCTTGGACCACAATTAATGACTGAGCACAACCCAAAGGGGAAGGTACAGATGGACCTTTGTTGGGCATTGAATTAAGGTTGGATTCCCTGTGTTTTTTCCAGAGGAATCCATGCCTGTGGGTTTATGATTGATAAGCAACATGAGAAGAGACACTCAGTGGCAGAACTGAGTGGAGATTGAGTTGGGATTTAGCCCCAAAAGCTGGAAAAAAAGCCTATTTTTATTGATTCCCCTCCCTCCCCCCCTTTCATTCTGTCTGGAAAATTCAACAGCAAGTTTGAAGTTATACTAACTTTGGCAAAGGGCAAAAAAAAACCCCAACAACAAACCTACAGAAAAAGAAAATTCCAAGAGGAGGCAAAGCCTTTGGCCCCCCAAAAAAAGTTATATTCCAAATCACTGAGCCTCTAATTGCAAAATAAAACCCACTAAATCTCAATCTCTGTTTGCACAGCTCATTAGCCAAGGGCTCACACTCAGCAGAGAGGGAGGGGAAAGGGAAAAAAAAACCAACCCCTTCAGCACCGAGTGGATTTGGGGAGTTGCTATGGAAACTGGCTCTGGAAAGTGCAGCTCCACAATTCCTGCTCGGATGGGGCTGGATGTGTCTGTCTGTCTGTCCACCAGTACATCCCAGTTGGGTGTGTTCAGGCACTAAGTATGGGCACAGAATAATCAGAGTGGGAAGGGACCTTTGAGGATCATCTAGTCTAACTCCTGACCCTGCACAGGACATCCCTGAGGGTCACAGCATGTTCCTGAGAGCATTGGCCAAACACTCCTGGAGCTCTGTCAGCCTTGGGGCTGTGCCCACTGCCCTAGGGAGCTGTTCAGTGCCCAAACACCTCTGGGGGAAGAACCTTGTCCTGATATCCAACCTAACCCTGTTCAGTGCCCAAACACCTCTGGGGGAAGAACCTTGTCCTGATATCCAACCCAACCCTCCCCTGACACAACTTCAGGCCATTTCCTGTGTCCTGTCCCTGGTTGCCAGAGACAAGAGGTCAGTGTTGCTCCTCCACTTCCTTCCATGAAGAAGATGCATCCAGCAATGTCTCCCCTCAGTCTCCTCCAGTCTGAACACACCAAGTGCCTCAGCCACTCTTCATGTGGTTTCCCCTCAAGGCCCTTCACCATCTTCATGTCCTTTCTTTGGACACTCTCTAATAACTCAGTATCTTTCTTATATTGTGGTACCCCAAACTGGACACAATTTTCAAGGTGAGGTTGCACCAGCACAGAGCAGAGCAGAACAGTCACCTCCCTTGACCAGAAAAGTCTTGCCTGATGCCCCCAGGATAGGGTTGGCAATGACTTTCCTGATGACCTCAAGATATCAATTCCTTGCCTGATGCTCCTCAGGACATCAATGCCTTGTCTGATGTCCCCCAGGACATGGTTGGCAATGCCTTTCCTGATGCCCCCAGGACATCAGTTCCTTTCCTGATGCTCCCCAGAACATCCATGCCCTGCCTGATGCCCCTGGGACACCAATTTCTTGCCTGATGCTCCCCAAGATTTGGTTGGCAATGCCTTTACTGATGCCCCCAGGACACCAATGCCCTGCCTGATGCCCCTGGGACATCACTGCCTTTCCTGATGCCCCCCAGGACATCCATGCCCTGCCTGATGCCCCCAGGATATCAATGCCCTGCCTGATGCCCCTGGGACACCAATTTCTTGCCTGATGCTCCCCAAGATTTGGTTGGCAATGCCTTTACTGATGCCCCCAGGACACCAATGCCCTGCCTGATGCCCCTGGGACATCACTGCCTTTCCTGATGCCCCCCAGGACATCCATGCCCTGCCTGATGCCCCCAGGATATCAATGCCCTGCCTGATGTTGTCTGATGCCCTTGGGACACTATTGCCTTTCCTGATGCCCCTGGGACACCAATTTCTTGCCTGATGCTCCCCAAGATATGGTTGGCAATGCCTTTCCTGATGCCCCCAGGACATTATTGCCTTTCCAGATGCCCCCAGGACACCAATGGCTTTCCTGATGCCTCCAGGACATCAATTCCTTTCCTGATACCCCCAGGACATGGTTGGCAATGCCTTTCCTGATGCCCCCAGGACATCAGTTCCTTTCCTGATGCTCCCCAGAACATCCATGCCCTGCCTGATGCCCCTAGGACACCAATTTCTTGCCTGATGCTCCCCAAGATTTGGTTGGCAATGCCTTTCCTGATGCCCCCAGGACACCAATGCCCTGCCTGATGCCCCTGGGACATCACTGCCTTTCCTGATGCCCCCCAGGACATCCATGCCCTGCCTGATGCCCCCAGGACACCAATGCCTTGCCTGATGCCCCTGGGACACCAATTTCTTGCCTGATGCTCCCCAAGATATGGTTGGCAATGCCTTGTCTGATGCCCCCAGGACACTATTGCCTTTCCTGATGCCCCCAGGACATCAATTCCTTTCCTGATGCTCTCCTGAACATCCATGCCCTGTCTGATGCCCCCAGGATATCAATGCCCTGCCTGATGCCCCTGGGACACCAATTTCTTGCATGATGCTCCCCAAGATATGGTTGGCAATCCCTTGTCTGATGCCCCCAGGACACTATTGCCTTTCCTGATGCCCCCAGGACATCAATGCCTTGTCTGATGCCCCTGGGACATTAATTTCTTGCTTGATGCTCCCCGAGATTTGGTTGGCAATGCCTTGTCTGATGCCCCCAGGACATTATTGCCTTTCTTGATGCCCCCAGGAGATGCTGTCCCTCCTGCCTTCCAGGGCACACTACTGACTCATATCCAACTTCACATGCCCCATGAGGACATTTGGGCAATGCTGTTAAATAGACACTGCCCAACCCCAGGTGAGAAGTGTGGTTTCCTTGAGTGACTTCCATGGATTTGGGTTTGGCTCCTGCCTGTCAGGACTTGGCAAAAAGCTCAGCCCTTCTAGAGGAGGTGATTTTTTTCAGCCCTCTAAAAAAAAAAACCAACAACAAACCTCACTAGCCTAATGGGTGAAATATCTAAATCCCTAATCAGTGTAACTCATTCTCCTGTTCTTCCTCTCCCCCCCAAACATAACATTCTGTCAGCATCCAACCTGCTGTGCTACCAGGCCAAGATGATTTACAGCGTGGAAAGGGAAAAGCTAAATCATCACGTAATGAAAACATTAAAGTTAATGCATCACAAGTGAGGAATTTATTCCCATTAGCTCCCACAAACAGTTATAAACCACCGTCCTTTCCTGTCCACACACAGGGACACCCAGACTTCATTAGCTCCAACTTTCTCTGCTTCCTCACTAGGCTGCTCATGTGTGCTCCAAGCACTCACCATTTATTGTTAACTGGACTGGCTCATTTTCCAGGGAATGGGGAAGGGTTGAAGGCCTCATCCATTTCTTTCCTCTGTGCAGAGAGATGGAAGAGGAAAGGCCACGAGATGTGTGGCTCAAGGAGGGTTTAAATGCTACTGAAACAGCTGCTTTGGTCAAAGCCAACCTTCAGCCCAGCCCTGGATGGCAGAGAGTCATGGAATCAGCAAGGTTGGAGGTCTTGAAGACCATAGATTCAGAGATTGTTAAGAGGTTGGAATGGAGCTTAGAGAATATCCAGTCCCAACCCTCTGCCCTGGGCAGGGAGTCATGGAATCAGCAAGGTTGGAGGTCTTGAAGACCATAGATTCAGAGATTGTTAAGAGGTTGGAATGGAGCTTAGAGAATATCCAGTCCCAACCCCATCCCAGGGCAGGGACACCTCCCACCAGAGCAGGTTGCTCAAGGCTTTATCCAACCTGGAATGAACATTGCCAGGGTTGGGGCAGTCATAGCCTCCCTGGGGCATTCACAACCTCCTCTGGAGCATCTACAACCTCCCTTAGAGCATCCACAATCTTCCTGGAGCATCCACAACCTCCCTGGGCAACCTGAGCCAGTGTCTCACCACCCTCACAGGAAAAACCTTCTGCCTAAGATCTCATCAAGATTTCCCTCTTTCAATTTATACCCAAGTCCAACCCTTAACCTGTCACTGCTGGAACCTCTAAACTCTAAACCATATCCTGCAGTGTCAGGTCCAGATGCCTCTTAAACACCTCCAGGGATGGTGATTCCACCACCTCCCTGGGCAACATTCCAGTGCCTGAACACCACAACAGGGAAAAATTTCTCCTCACATCTAATGTGAATCTCCTTGGGCACAGCTCAGTGTCCCTGTGCAGAGCTCAGGAGGGGATGGAGCTGTGCTGAGCTCCTGGGAAGCCTCAGGTGCTTCCTGCAGCTTGGCACAGCCAGACTGGGCAGGAGCTGTGTGCTCTGCACCCTCCCTGGCACAGCCAGCCAGGATGGGCTTGGAATCACCCAAAAACCAGAGAACTCCAGGAAACACTCAAAGAATCACAGAATCCTCAAGGCTGGAGGAGACCTCTAAGATCATCAAGTCCAACTGTTAAGCTGTCACTACTGTAACCCCTAAACCCCAAACAGACTGGGCAGGGAGTTGGGTACTATCCAGGCAGAACCAGCCAGGATGGGCTTGGAACCACCCAAAAACCACCCCAGGAAGCACTCAGAGAATCACAGAATCCTCAAGGTTGGAAGAAACCTCTAAGAAGGTTCCAATACCCCAAACCCAAACTCTCAGTGCTCACATCAGCACCTCAGGGCCATTCCTCGTGCTCCAAGGGGCACTTTGAGGGGCAAAACCACATTGTGTTTCAGCATCCTGCTCTGCTCTGCCATCAGCACTGCCACACTGATCACTGCTCAAGCCTCTCCCCTCGTCACAGCCACAAATCATCTCAGGAAAATTCCCAAAGGACAAAGGGATTTGAATGTACAAGGCCTCAGCAAGACCTGCCACCTGTTGGCTAAAGCTCATCTTCCAGCTCCTGCCTCTTATTCCTATCAAAATTCTGTTCCACATCAACCTCAGCCTTGACAGAAACAATTCCTATAGATCATGGTGGAAAATGGAGGGGATTTAAGGAGAGAGGAGGGTTAGGGAAAGTAGAACAAACGAGCCCCAATTGCTCAAGCAGAAACAAGGGCAATATGAAGATGTATTGGTGTCAGCCCTGCTGGGGGAGGCAGAAGCCTCTGCTCCTTTCCCTCTTGCACTGTCACTCTCCTGACCTCTACCATTTGCTATGCTTTGATTCCACCTTGCCCAAGGGATCTGTGAGCACCAGGGAAGAGATGAGGAATGCCCAAGCCTGACCTTACCTCCACATTGGCTAAGCACTGACAGCATCAATCAGTTTTGCCCCTGCACAGCCCCAGGTGTCAAGAACCATGTGAGGAGGTTGGAAAGATGAACTGATTTCCCTGAGGGGTTTCCATGGTACTTGGTTTCTCTCCTGGAACTGCAGAGCTGATTCATAGGAAGAACAACTCTCCCTTGAGACCTCCAGTTGGGTAGGGATGACGAGGAGGAGGAGGAGGTGGGAGAGGGGCATGCTGCAGCCACATCCAACTGGGATAGAAGGGGATGGGAAGGGGATGCTGCAGCCACATCCACCTGGGATAGCAGGGGATGGGAAAGGGATAT
>NW_008649748.1:0-349 GCF_000695815.1 Acanthisitta chloris
ATGCTGTTAGAGATGAGACTGGTTTGTGAACTTCCCCAAAGTAAAACTGTGCCTACAGCTGCTCCATCAAGGGGGATCATGGCCACTTCTAGAGAAATGCCAGTTTCTGTGCTCAGTATCAAGGAAGGTTTTTGAGGATCCTCCAGGGCACCCCTGGAAGAGAGAAAGGGTGGCAGAGAAGGCTCTGAAGATACAGTTCGTGGATCCTCCCCATGAGCAGCAGGTCACTGTTCGGGGAGAAGTCTACTTTCCAAATCTCCGTATCCAGCCCAAGGCCCTGGACTCCGGCTGCATCGTGAATGACACTGAAGAAGCACGGCCTGTGGAGATTATTAACTGCAGCCCAATT
>NW_008649748.1:415-1476 GCF_000695815.1 Acanthisitta chloris
TCTTCCTGCTGTCCTGTGTGTACTTTGCAAAGACCAAAGCTATTTACCTGGGATCTGACAAAGCGCTTTGGACTTTCCCTTGTGGAAATAACACTGATCAGCCCTGGTCGGGCTTGGGTGCTCAGGGAATAGGTGTTCTCCACCCATTTGCTGCTGTAGCCTCTATACTGGCTTCCCCTAGGAAGGAAAGCTGGTGGGAAAGCTGCTTTCTCAGACCTCCATGGCCTGAGGCAAAGACCACATTCTTGAAGAGCTCCTAGTCTCAGCTCCACAGTGCTGGTGGAGGCACTTCCACAGCCCTTTGGCCCCTCTGCTTTGGTTGGGATGGGTCCTCTCTGCAGGCAGAGGAGTTTCTCTCTGCTCCTTGCCTTCCTCCTTGGCCTGGAAGTGCTGGAGGATGTCCAGAAGGTCCCAATTCACATCAGAAAATGAGCACCTGGGCTGATGCTGAACATCTTGTTACCTTCCTCTTCCATCTCCTTATCTGAGACACCCCTTCAGTGCCAGGCTGATTTCTTTCCCAGGGATCAGCTTTCAGTGGACACCTTGGATTCCTCATCCCCTTCCTTTTCTCATGATGCTTGTGAATCATTTTGACTTTTCCCCACTGGAACAAGTCCCTCGTGGGCTCTGCTGCTCAGCAGCAGGACATGCTTGTCACATCATGCCCCAGCCCTGGCTCCCAGAGGGCTTCTTCATTAGAGTGAAAAACGCTGCTGTCTGGGCACTGTGGCTCTGGGAAGTTGCCTCAAACCATTTGCTAAAACTGAAGGTGGTTGAAGAGATGATTATGGATCTCTTGGGGGTTATGACAAGCAGAGCCTCTCATCCAGAAATGAAACCCAGCCTAAGCTAATAAGCTACAAAGCTAACGACAATTCTTCTTTGGGGAGCAGGTGTTGAAAGGCACTGAATTCCCAGCTGGGAATGGAGCATTCAGGTCGTGTATGACTGTGTGTGGGGAACTCTTGAAGCTCGGCACAGGGACAGGCAGGCACAGCTCGGGTGTGTCCCCCACGTGGCATTAGAAATACAAGCAGAGTTACCCTGAGCACCTGCAC
>NW_008649748.1:2178-2419 GCF_000695815.1 Acanthisitta chloris
CAGCTGGCCACCAAAGAGCCATTCTCGTGCTCACCTCTGTTTTTGCTGCCCTTGTGCCCTGAGCGTGGGCTTGGCAGCAGGGCCAGTAGCTGGACACAGGGGAGGGAGAAATATGATAATTTTCCTCAGAAAAGCCCACTCAGATCCTACAGACATATGTTGAGTTTGGGACATTTTTTGCTTGTTTTCTTTACAATGTCATATGAGGCTTCTGTCTTGTACCTCATTGGGTGGCAATAGG
>NW_008649749.1:0-9441 GCF_000695815.1 Acanthisitta chloris
TGTTCCTGCCCATGGCAGGGAGGTGGAGCTGGATGAGCTCCCTTCCAACCCAAGTCATTCTCTGATTCTATGAGAATGGGCTGTAGAACCCCACACCTCTACCCTTTGCCATATATACATGCACATATATGTAAGAAATTATTTTATCTGGAAATTGTCTTAGACGTTGACATTTTTAATGGAGTGAAGCATTTGGGAGATTGCATCTCAAACTTTTTCTAAGGTTTAATTAATATTACCAAGCTAATTTATGCAATTGAATAAATATATTGCCCATGATTTCATTAATGGAATGGTTTTGTACATTAATAAGAATAATGTGATTTGAAATATTTCACATATACCATGCGAATTGACTTTGCATGAAGGAAAAATTGCAGTGCAGTTATCTTGATGAATAAAGCAAGGAGTGAGTAATGGTGCTTAAAACTTTGAAGTGTGTATCAGTCAAATATATAAACCTGAAGTTTCAACTGTTTTCTTACTTGTATGAGAGACTTGATATCTCTCATTTTCACATTTCGACGGAACTTTATGTTATTTGGAGATAGAAAAGTTAAAAGCACAAGTTCAGTTGCCTTATCTAAATAAAATGAGTTGCAGCCACATAAAGCAGAATCATAAACACTATCAGAATCAAGATCAACTTCTGATGTGCCCTTGACAC
Source organism: Acanthisitta chloris (assembly GCF_000695815.1). NCBI lineage: Eukaryota > Metazoa > Chordata > Aves > Passeriformes > Acanthisittidae > Acanthisitta > Acanthisitta chloris. The sequence goes on from NW_008649749.1 coordinate 668, forward strand.
AACTTTGAAGTTAAAATGGGGAAAGGCAGCACTATAAAGCAACTTATAACAGCTTATGAAAACATTTTCCAATTCACTTTATAACCATCAGATTAAATTATTAATTTTAAATTAAAATAATATTGCATCCTATTACTATTAAAAAAGCCTTAATTTTTAGTATGAGTGATCTTTCCTAGAGAAGCTAAAGCTTTTTTATTTGTAGATATAGTACAAATGAGAGTACTGGTGGGGAAGGTAGAGAGTAGAAAGCTTAGAAACATAATAAAATATTGTTTATATCCTTTACTGTTAGAGAAACTCTCAAGCAAAATATCTTGTTTCTTCTTTTTAGTGGGCATTTAGTCCCAGTAATTATGTTGATGATAATTTTTGAAACTGGTTGTTGAAATTCTTAAATTTTATGCTTAAATAACTACTCTGCATTTGAAGAATATGAGTTTAATTATCTTTCTTCTATTGATCCTTCCCTACCTTTTCATGTAAGATGTTTGAATTTATTGGCATTGATTGCACTAAACCACAATTTTTGTTAATATAGTGAAACTATTTCTAGGTGCAAATCTCAAGGTTATTTTTTGGTTGTAGCAAGGCATAAATTATCAGTAAATTGTTTATTGACTGTGATGTTAAATAACAGTGGTATAAACATACAGGAAATGCAATTGTGACACCCTTAGCTTTGCAGAAGTGTGGACTCATACAAACTTATTAAACCTTTATGTTTGTTTCCAGCTTCTTCTCATAAGTTAATGTCCTTAACTAATCTAGCTCTGGAGATTAGCAAGGAACTATATTTATCACATAAATGCATTTGTGTGTGCAGAAATTAATCTGCAGAAATTTCTTTGAAAGAAAGGTGTTTTGTGTCAGGGTTCTGAATAGTAAACTAGCTGATAAACTAACAGGCTAAAAATTGGTGGTGTTGTCTGGTTTGACTTTCAATACAGATAGTTTATTTTGCTGTCAACATCAGATACAGGATGACTTTGGAATACAGCCCCTTCCTCATAGCAATGGCCATTCTTAGGGAAAAAAAATTGTTTGGTGGGTTATTATAGGAAATATACTTGGTTTTATACTCTGCATGTTTGGCAGAAGAAGTTTAGAAAAATAGATAGGAAATAATTTTTTTTCCTTCTATAGTTACTTGGTTATCAAACAAGTTGTTAACAATTTTGATCATTCCACTAGCTAAAATTTCACTATGCTCTTGCTTCTCCTCATCACAAAAGGTTAAATGTAAATATATGAATTATTTCAATACTCATGTGGTTTGAATTTATATGTTTGTGTTTATTCTTGGGAAGCCTAAGCCCAAATTCATATTTGTAGAATGTAGATTTTTGTACTTCCTAGAAGGTCTGTTAGTCTGTATGTCTGGTTGCATCTCAGTGCAGTTTGGGAATAATTTGTGGCATTTATGTTAGATGGAAGTTTGAATCCCTGATGTCTTAGCAGATTTTATTACCTTTATCCTGATAGCAGTGATGAAAAAAGAGAGCAAACTTCTCTGCTTTAATCAGCAACCGTAATTTTCTATGTAATGTGCTGCACCATCTTTGCACAATAATAACTAAGCAATGATGATCTTGTTTTCAATGGTAATTAAGCAACCATGTTTTCTATAAATGCTTATTTAGCTGGAGTTCATTAAATGGAGGTAGTTTTTAATATTTCAAAAGATCAATATTTGATAATTTTGCATTATATTAAGGGATGCAAATATTGAAAGAAATCTCACAGCTTGAAGTTTAATGTGTGATCAGAATGCACTTTGCATACAGCTTCCTTAATTTTTAATGACATCATTGATAAAATTCTGTGTACCTTAAGATTTAAAATGACTGTATTTGTCAATTGTATGGAAATAGCTACTCCAAAATTAAACCTGTGGGAGTTTGGTCACTAACTTGGTGCAACACAGATCAGAAGTTTCGTGCAGAAGAGAGTGGAGCTGTGCATCACCTGCTGAGAAATGCTGATTTTTTGACAGGGAATCTGCTTGTCATAATGGTGCAAGAGTTTCTCTTTCATGCTAAAGGTTAGATGACACTTAATCTAGAATTCATTTATCTTTAAATAGTGCTAGAAACACTTCAGAGGAAAGAGAAATTTAGCAACAGAGAGTTGACAGGAGAATAGAATAGCCTAGGTGTGGATACATTGGACAGAGTTCTGAAGTACCAAGACATCTAGAAGCAAAGATGGGCAGATGTGATTTTCTTCTTTAGGTTTTCCTATGCAATATCTAGATTAATTAGAATAGTAACTAGAGTTTTGACAACGGTTTTCCTTTTATTTAACATCTGATCACTGTAATTTTGTACAAAATTAGGGAGCTTTCCAACTCCACTGAGCAAAACATTAGTTTCAACTGCAGTCATTTCAGAAACATTGGTTGTGCCTGTTGAAATGGTAAGTGAATTAAAGAAAAAAAGCTTAGCATCCACACAAAACATTGTGTATTTCTTAGAGCCATTTCAGACTCATATCCATTACTTGTGCTTTAAAGTACCAGGCAGTATTTAAACCAAACCAAAATAAAAAACACTTCATAAAATCCAAAACAAAAAACCCAAATCCAACAACACCTATCAAATATCAGACCTGAGATGATGAATATGAAATATTGTCTGCCATGGGGAAAACCACCCCGCAGAACACAATTAATTGATGCATTTTTATTCTTTTTATGGCTTCCTAAATGCTGGAGCTATACAGTATGTTCAAAGGGGACATGCAGAGGAGTAAATTTCTTTTAAATTTCCTGGTGTCATTTGCAAGAACAATCATTTTAAAATGCTTTTTTACTTTTCAGAGCAGGATTTGGATCTAAACTTTCATTTTAAAAGTTCTATTAAATATGATACTGCAAGATGTTTACACTTACAAGTTTAGCCTACCTAAACTAAATTTCAAGAACAGAAGATAATTGTTTCCAAGTTATTCATTCTTTGCCTGTGATTACAGCTTCTTTAACACAAACAGGACCATTATTCCAAAATTAATTTGGACTGTGAATTTAGGCACAGCATTAGGTAAAATCCTTCTGGTGGCCATGGTGACTGTCTGAACTGTGAATTTAGGCACAGCCTTAGGTAAAAGTCCTTCTGGTGGCCATGGTGACTGTCTGTGGTGTGGTAGCTGCAACATAGTATTTCTCAGCCTGCTAACCATTACTTTAATCCCTGCCTAAGGACTTGTCGTGGTTTAACCCCAGCAGCAGCCAAGAACCACACAGCCTCTCACTCACTCCCCCAACTACGGGATGAGGGAGTGAATTAGAAGAGTAAAAGCTACAAAAACTCATGGGTTGAGGTAAAGACAGTTTAATAGAGAAAGCAAAAGCTGCACACACAAGCATAGCAAAACAATGAATTAATTCACTGCTTCCTGAAGACAGGAGGTGTTCAGCCATCGCCAGGAGAGCAGGGCCCATCACGCGTAACGGTTCCTTGGGAAGACAGACGCCATCACTCCAGATGTCCCCCCTTCCTCCTTCTTCCTCCCACCTTATATACTGAGCATGATGTCATATGGTGTGGAATATCCCTTTGGTCAGTTTGGGTCACCTGTTCCAGCTGTGTCTCCTCCCAGTCTCCCATGCATCCCCAACATCCTTGCCAGCGTGGCAGTACAGAAAGCAGCAAAGGCCTTGGCTCTGTGTAAGCTCTGCTCAGCAACAACAAAAACATCTCTGCATTATCAACTCTGTGTTCTGCACAAAACCCAAACATAGCCTCATACTAGCCTCTATGAAGAAAGTTAACTCTACTTCAGCTCCAACCAGCACAGGACTCAAGTAATTTTCAACTAAAACTTGGGAACTTTTAAAATGGGGAATATCCTCAAATTCACTTTGCGATATAAGGCTCTGAACTGTTTGTAAAAGACTGTTCTGTTTCTCTAAAATCCCTTGTGAAGGCCAAATAGGTTTGCAGACCAAACTAAACCCTCTTCCTGTGTCTCTACACCTGTTTGTTGGGGAATAGTGTTTCAGGTTGAGCTCAAATTGTTTATCCACCAGCTTGGCATTCACAGTTTTTACTTTATAACATAAACTGGTGAAAGTTCAGAAGCCAAACAGATCATCACCTCTTAGAGTAAATAAACTGCTGAGGGCTGACAGAAGATGAGGAAAGGTTTTTTCCTCCAAAAATCTTTCACCTGACTTGGAATAATGGTGTCTGCTGTACAGACAAATACAGTGTTTGGGGTAACAATGTCTCCCACAGGCACTAATGGACAATCACAATGTGCAGCACAGTGTTGCTAAGCTTTAACACTGCTGCACTTAAGTAGCTCTTAGGCTCACTGTTCTCTAGGGCTGGTTGGTATAAAATAGCTGAGAAAGATAATTAGAACAGGAAGCTGTCCAAAGTACAGCTATCTTTTAGAAATGCTTAGGTTACAAGAGTAAAATCACGTGATGGATAAAGAGGGACTGTTGTTGTGTAAGTTGCATCATTTGAAGTGTACCTTGGAATAAAAGATGATATGCTTTGCTTAGGGAGATGTATTTTTGCCTGGGTTTCATTGTTTTTGAAATTAAAATGTGCTGAGTGTTGTAAAATAAGGCAGTTCCTTGGAAATATTAAGTGGCATTGATTGCTTTTCCAAGTCCATGATTCACTTCAACTTCTTATTACACTGGCAATGTACAAAACAATGGAGCAAAGCAAACAGAATGGAAGTTGTATGACAAAGGAGAGGGTTGTAAACAAGTGGAATATACTCATATCTGTATTACAAAGAGATTGTTTTCTTTCATAGTGATGGGGAAAATTAGGGTTCTTAAATGAGTAAATGCTTATTATCAGACAAAAAATTCTGAAACTTTGACGGGCTTTGATGAATAAGCACAGAACACACAAGAAAGGATTTACCTATAAGAAGGAAATCATCATTCTAAGCACAAGCTGTTCTCTGAACTGTGCTAACCCAAAATGATTTCCTGCTGTTTCCTTTCACTAGACACTTGCAGTCCCATTTTATCTTGTTCTTGGGAGTGGTAATTTAAAGAAGATAGTAGAGATGTAGCTTTCCTCATTTCTTGTCCATGTTCTCTCATAGGAGGTAATTGAAGCTCTTTTGGGGATGCAAGAAAACAGTTAATGTATCTATATTTAAACATCTAACTGGTATCTAAGAGATTGTAGTCTCACAGGCCACTTCAGTTAGGCAGTGAAGGGATAGAGGAGTACTCTGAATTACCCTTGGAGGATGTGAGGTTAAGCAAACTTGCCTTCAAGGAGTTGCTCTTTTGCTGTGGCAACAGAGAGATCCATAGGAGGTTGAGCTACTGGTTTAGCTGCCAGAACTTGGAAAGTCTAAATGCTGCTCTGGGCACTGATTATCTCAGTAAGCTCTAACTGAAGGGAAAAATAGTTCTGGTAACAGCACAGTAAACATTTACAATTTAGTTTACAATCTAATTATAAAGCCAAGAAATTTATACAGTATTAGATATATCCCTGTGCTAAAACTTTGGGCATTTGTCACTGGTTTTCGAAACGATTCTTTTATCTCTCTTTTAGAAATTCTTCTTTTCAATATTATTTTTTGACCTTTTTTTCTTGTATGCCATCTAAGATTGTCTTGTAATATGAGTCTGGATAATGAGTAGTCAATGAGAATATTATTCCTGGTCATTTTCATAAGGAATACGTAGTAGTAGGTAACGCTCTGGTCAGTACAAGCCTAACATAAGGAAATTGAATTGTTTGGGGTTTTTTACATCTGTGAAATATATCAGAGATACTCATCATGGCAATACAGAACACAGTAATTCGCTCACTATTTCCCACCAGCAGACGGATGCTTAACAATTTCTGGGAATGTAGGGCTTTGTCACACATAATGGTTACTTGGGAACACAAATGCCTTAACTCCGAGCATCCACCTCACATCCTTCTTCCTCCCCAGCTTTATTTTGCTGAGCACGATGCCATATGGTATGGATCTTCCTCCTCAGCTTTATTTTGCTGAGCATGATGCCATATGGTATGGAATATCCCTCTGGTCAGCTGGGGTTGTCTGTCCCAGCTATGATCCCTCCCAGCTTCTCATGCACTTCTAACCTCCTCTCTGATGGGGCAGTGTGAGAGGCATGAAACCCTTGACTCTGTGGAAACATTGCTCAGCAACAGCTGAAACATCCCTGTGCTTTGTCAGCTTTATTTTGCTGAGCATGATGCCATATGGTATGGAATATCCCTCTGGTCAGCTGGGGTTGTCTGTCCCAGCTATGATCCCTCCCAGCTTCTCATGCACTTCTAACCTCCTCTCTGATGGGGCAGTGTGAGAGGCATGAAACCCTTGACTCTGTGGAAACATTGCTCAGCAACAGCTGAAACATCCCTGTGCTTTGCTGGTTTGGCCAAAATCCCCAAACCTAGCCCCATATTAGGTACCTTGAAGAAAAACAACTATCCCAGCCTAAACCACTATGCACACAAAAATGTGATTGAAATGACAATTCTCAAAATCACTATAAATATATGAAATTCAGTATATGTTCTGTGTCCATGATAATTCTAGAATGTATAGCTTTGGGTTTTTATTTTTAAAAATTTGAAAATGAGATAGATAGGAATCTTTGAGATTCTTACAGCTTATTAAAATAAGCATCTCTTGTGTATCAATTCTTTGGGGTGTTAAAGAAGGAAAAGGGATTCTAAGCGTGCCGGTATTTCAATATTATCCAGAATTTTGGTTTTTTGCTTCTTTTGTATATTAACAAGGTACTGACAACAAACCTTATGTAAAAGCACCATGCAGTGAGACAGTTTTGATCTGTCTCTCCGTATATGTACACATATGTTTTTAAATTGTGATATAAAGGCATGAAAAAAGAATCCTCACTTGTATTACTCTAGAGTATGCCAACACAACTATTACACATATTAGTATCACCAGGAGTGGTGTAGGCTGGATAAGCAGTAGCAGTTTTTAAATTATGCAAGAAGCTTATGAATCACAGAGATGTTTTGTCAAATGACTCACTCCCTTAGATAATTAATCTGGGATAGATCTTGGGTTTTCAAAAGTCTTAATGGATTTTTGAAACTTAAGGCCCTCAGGAAAAAAAAATTCTTCAACAACTGCATATCAGCTTTTATCTATTTATGTCAAATGCTTGAATGTAATAGAGTTTACTACAGAGAGACCATGTAAACTGTTGAACTTCATTATAACCATTTGAATGAGCAATCCATGAGCAGTTGGTTGAGCTGATGTTGCAGAATGTTACGCTCCAAAATGTATTCTGAAATTTAGCTTTTGTTTGACAAAGAAATCTGGTAGCAGGTTCTTTTACAAATGACTAGTTGTTCAGCTGTTTGGATCTGTTTTGACAGAATACTTAATTTTCAAGGTGCAAGAAGCTTAGTGAAATATCTGGTTACTGAATTGTTTTCATCTGCTTTCCTTTGACCAAAGGCTCATCTTTGGTTACCCCAAGGGATCAGGATTCTCTAGCATATTCAAGAATGAGCAAAAATTACTGGCAGGAATATTTTGTATTATGGAGAATAACTTCTTTTCAAAAATAAAACTCTTCAGTGTGTCATCACTCATGCAAAAAGTCCCAGACACATGCAAATGAATGCGAAATCTCCTGCTCACTTTTGCTAGTAAAACAATTTGGAGCAGTGTTCTCTGTGTGGGAAGATTCCAGTCTGTGAAATACTGTGATGAACTGTTAGATTGAGTTATTCCATAAGGAAGCCAACAATGGAGGAAGTGATTCAGGACTTGGTAAATAATGTTGAGGTTTAATTACTTCCTTAGTATATGTCACTTTGTATTTCCAGGCTGATATTTATTTTTGTCTTTTAAACTCAGTCCATTAGATGTTTTTAATAGTGTATGATATGGCTTGGAAATTAGATGGAATTTATAGGCACATAGTTAAAGGTTCTTCCTGTCCTTCCTAAGGGTTAAAGGAAAAAAACCCACACTGCTTTGATGTATGGCTGCATTGTCTACAGCTTAATTGCATGGAACTGGCTGTGCTCCTTATTTATAAATTCTGGTTCCAGATAAGCAATAAGGTACAACTTCTTGCATTTCTCATGTAGCTTTCAAGGTTTCAGATTCATTTGGGTTTTTTTCCCCCTTGAAAAAATATATTGATATTTTACTTATGTTGTTCTTATTTTTAGTGGCTTTTAACAAATACTTCAGTGGCTCCTATCTGTCGCTGCTCTTGAAACATTGTCTGCCAGCCATAACTATCCAGAAATAATTTATGGATCAATGGGAATATGTATATTCAGTGACATAGCAATGTCTAGACCTTTGAAACTGAATAGTGGTTGTGTTTGGCACTCTTCTTTTGCTTGACACCTCTAGCTCTTTTGCTTTCCCTCCCTTCTTTTTCTTTTAATAGTACATTTAGTGTGGGTAGCAATTTGGTTTTTGTTTTAGTAAGTGCAGGGTCTATTCCTACTCCTTTTTCATTATGTTGGATACATCATTGCAAAAGTATTGCTTTCAGTGATGTATTTTTGCCTGAAAACATGGAGACAGAATGCCTAATTGGTACCTGAAAATGAAGCTCTTACTGTTGAGTAATTACCTTCTTTTGGTTTCAAGATGGAAACCTTTTAAATTAGACTCCTTGTTTGAGGGACTTTCTGAAATCAGGCAAGTGACAGCAGTTGGAGAGCAAGAAACTGAAAAATGAGTCTGATAATCTCTGTTTTTCAAGCTTACCTCATCAACAATTCTCAAATTGCTTTTTATATACCCACAAATACGAAAATATC
>NW_008649749.1:9476-10685 GCF_000695815.1 Acanthisitta chloris
TAACATGGAACACTTTTTGTAATTAAAGTATTAAATTCTCAGATGTGAGAAGCTTACTCAAGCAGTGATAAAATAATAAGGCTTTTTGCCTCTAAATGAGCTATTGAAAAAGTGATATTAATAGTAGTGCTGGAAATGTTTTATTCCCAACACAATTATGACTACTGACGAGTTGACACTGATGATGGCTTTGGTTTCAGGGATGGGTTGCTGACTTAACAATTGGGATGTGTTTTTATGGTAGTATTTTCCTTCAAACAGAAGAAATGCCTTATCTGATTAAGAATTTTATTATTGTAACTTATAAGCTCATAAATAAAATATTATGCAAAATTGATGCCGCAGTAATCCTTTATTAACATGATTTCAAAGAAAGATTTTCTGATATTAATTCAATCAGCTTCAGTAGTACATGACAGAATAGCAGTTTTTTAATCCCCTTGGCATTTTAGTCCAGGCAACTAAAATCCATATTCTGTATGTGGATGGATAGTGATTCTTTGTTTATTGACTCCTTTATTCATTTGTTTTAAAAAACTGAACTTTGCTTGTATTTCTATGAATTTTGTCTGTGTTTTGGAGTAGTTGAACATCCTGAACCTTAAACCACAACATTGAAATTAATTTCTAAGTTGTGTATCTTCACACAGCATCCTGGAATTAGCAGAAATGCATGTTTTGATGATGCTTGTTTAGCTGAAAAATAATCTGAAGCCTATTCCCTCCAATGGCAGCTTTTCTCACTGAGCAGCTACTGTCAATATATTTAGTGTCCTAAGTTGTAAGAGCACACAAGGACATGGTATGTGTTTCCTTTGTTATGTGGGTGAGCTAGGAAGAGTTGTGGCCACAACCCAAAAGGTCATCTTATTCCCTCATTTTACTTTATCTCTACTACAGAACTGATGGTGACCTTTCCTGAAAACAGAAATGCCATTTCTGGGACTACATCATCATCAGAAATATATCTAGATGAAATGGTCATTGCTATACTGTGATGTTTCTCAGAATACAATTTATATAAAAAATAGAGGAGTTGTTGCTGTGTTTTTAAATTGGAATCCATAATTAGTTTATTGGGATATTCTGGAGGTAGCAGAGACCTTTGGATCACTGCATTACTCACCTTAGTGTGGCAGGGACACTCTGGTACCTGTGAATATTTATTGGTGTTGCTCAGTGACATATGTAAAGTAATCTTCTACCCCA
>NW_008649749.1:10710-12541 GCF_000695815.1 Acanthisitta chloris
TTGACCTGTTGCATGTGGCTGGGGATTGTGGAACCACATGTTGCTCAGAAAAATGGTTGGAAGTTTCCAGTTACGACAGTTGCTCCAGTCTAGAGACATCCCAAGTCATTCACACACATAACAAATGTACTAAAAGTTGAAGTCTTTCTTTCTAGAGCATATTGAACCCTCACTGCCATAACTTGTCTTCCTTTAATAAGCTTCTAAAGCTTCCGTGGCTGGGGATTGTGGAACCACATGTTGCTCAGAAAAATGGTTGGAAGTTTCCAGTTACGACAGTTGCTCCAGTCTAGAGACATCCCAAGTCATTCACACACATAACAAATGTACTAAAAGTTGAAGTCTTTCTTTCTAGAGCATATTGAACCCTCACTGCCATAACTTGTCTTCCTTTAATAAGCTTCTAAAGCTTCCTGTTGGTGAATAGCAGCCTGATAGAACTGGATAGAGAGAATAAATTGCATTTATCAGTTTATTTAGAGATTTCCCATAGTGTATTGCCAAGAAGGCAGGTTGTAACTTATGGTCACATAGAGAAAGAATGAGATTTGGAAGACTAATTGTACCAGTTGCAAGCAAAAATATTTTCATGTCTTCAAAATACTTACAATCATAGCCTTTATGTATGTGTGCAACAGTAAAACAGTTATAGCAAGGTAAAATAAAACATCTTTTTCTATGCCTAAATATTTGGGTTTTAATTACATTTTATATTTTCTTATAGGGTTTTCCATGAACTTGGGGCTTTCCAAAGAAGTTCTTTTCCAACCAGTCAGCAGTGCTGGAGTCAAGTCATGGCCTATGAATGATTCTCACATTCCTACAAACAGCAGCTCCTGAAGTTAAGTCCAAGTGGGGAGATAAGAGAGAATTATATGTGCTTCCTAAGAAGTGCTGCAACAGGTAAGTTAAATCCATTTTTTTTCCTATGGATGTAATATTTCCACAGCTCTTTCAAAAGCTAAGTACATTTTTTCCCAATAAATTTTGTTATAGAAGTTGTAACACATAATGAAAAAATGTTTTTCTGAATTCTTTTGGATGCAGTGACAATCAGAACTCCTTATGGAAACACCTGCAGGAGGGGGGGAAATCTGTCACAGGGAATCAATTCCTGGCAAAGATTTGTAAAACCTTTGCAAGTATTTTTTATTTTTGAATAGTTAATGCACTTCATGTTAAAGTGGTTGAAAGTGTTAGTGGCGTTGTCGTGTTTTACTGCCCAGGTTAGCTAAACATACCATTTTGTAAAAGGGCATTTTGTGCTCAGGTATGTCTGGATCAAGGCCTAAAAGCCTTTTAAATATTCAACCACCCTGTAATCTCCAGCTATCTCCTCTAAGTACCTGTACTTGTAACATATTGCCCCTTGCAGTTCTGCTGCTATTTATGCAGATGCATTAGGAATTTAAGTTGTGCATTGTGTCTGACTTTTAGCTCTTATAGCTAAATTTAGAAATTGAAACGATCTTTTCATTCTTTCAATTCTGTCGTTTTCCATACTTCCTGTCATTTGCACACTGAAGGTAATTGTTTTCTTTTGAATGCCCTAATTTTATGTGTATATCTTGTTGTCCATGAATATCTGCAGGAATCCAAAGGAGAATGCCTGGTGTAGAGTGCTTGTATGTTGTTATGCAGAAAAGCCACCAGAGAAATATCACAGTGTATTCACTCAACAGCAGAATTTCTCACCTGACATCTGTCATTAGAGCATACTATCTAAGTGAAAGTATCTTAATCTGTTTATTAACAGCAATTTCTACAGGACAGTGTGCTATTTTAGTATCCAAACCAAGTGGAAACAAATTTTAGGCTATTTGTCTGGATA
>NW_008649749.1:12677-21470 GCF_000695815.1 Acanthisitta chloris
TTTATTGTTCATGATTTTTTGAGTGGTTTACAGACCTGTCTTTCCCTTTCATCTATGCTAAAAATTAGCTGTTTCATAGACAAGCACAGCTCACCTACTAAATATTTTTCTGTATGTCTATATGATGATGAATAAATTAATGAAGATACGTGGTTGTAGCCAGCTGAGAATAAGTTGTTTCTTGCTATTCTAAGGTTTCTGTTATTGTTCATGATTTTTTGAGTGGTTTACAGACCTGTCTTTCCCTTTCATCTATGCTAAAAATTAGCTGTTTCATAGACAAGCACAGCTCACCTACTAAATATTTTTCTGTATGTCTATATGATGATGAATAAATTAATGAAGATACGTGGTTGTAGCCAGCTGAGAATAAGTTGTTTCTTGCTATTCTAAGGTTTCTGTCTCATTCCTTTTTATCCTTGTATATTTTACAAAAAGAGAATGGAAAGCTGGATGTGTAATGTGGGCAGGTTGAATGAATTCAGACTGCAGATCTTTTTTGTTCTGTAATGTTGGACACTGGCTGAGTTTTGCAAGTGTTGTAGGAGTTAATTTTCCACCTTTAAATATGTGGTTATTATATTTGATTATGTGTTAGACCTGCTTTATTGTGCTTTTATTGCACTCTGAAGAGATTTGATTTGTATTTTAAGACACTTAAATGTACTTTAGAATATATTAAAAGGGAAAAGATTGTTTGTAAGGTATTGAATTTGCTGAAAATAATGTGGGTGGTAACTAAAGTAGTGTATTCAGTACACACATAAAGACTGAATTAGAGCTCTGTATCCCATTTATCCAGAGCCAAATATACTTGAAAATGATATTAGAAAAGGATCCAAGCCCCAAATATGCATGACAGTTTTTTCAAGCTGCATTTCCATAATGCAGTTTCAGGTTAGCTAAATTCCTAAGAGAAAGCCAGAATTTTCCTGTTGCTCTTCTTGTTTTCTTTCTTTTGCATTAGGAGTCATATTTACCCAACTGAAAATGTATGTTTGCACATATGTACAGTCTGCATTCATAACACAGATATTACAGACTTCATTAATTTGCTTTATATAGTATTTCAGTGGCAGATCTCAGCAAATTATCAGATGCCAGAGCAGGAAAAAAATTATCAGGTTCCACATCTTTCATCTCCTGTCCCAGGGATGGTTCTTGCAGTTTCAAAAGAGTGGGAAAAACTTTATGCATTACCCTAAAGATGGAAACCGATGCCATCTCAGAATATGCTTTCCCAGGACACTTTATGTGTAGGATATTGTGTAGTACATTGATTCTTGTGGTTTGAGTTAGCCTTAAAAAGGTAGTAAGATGTACAGCATAATCCCAAAGGATTTTGTATGATTTGCCCTTCATTTATGGTCCTTTCCCAGGTATTTTGGTGTGACAGGTGGCCTCACTTAAAGTCATCTGTAGTACTAGTATTCTTGGAGGATTTGCTTCAAGGATTTTTATGCCGTTTCTAGGTCTTCTGTACCTTAAAGACTAATTAAAAACCTTTAGACTACCTAAAGATGGCCATACATATCTCTCTAAACTCTTCATCATGAACAGCTGTATGCAGGTATTTAGGTAGATAATTTTGGTTGATGAGATCCATTTATTAAGCACTATGAGGGTTTTAACAGGACTCTCTCCATAGTAATGTACTGTTCTCCAAGTGAACACAGAACGTTTCTATTTGATTGATGCTTAAATAATTTCATTATCAAGAAGAATGATAGAATGGACATTGAAAACTTCCCTAATTACTATACTTGACAGAAAGCCAATGCTGATTAGAATTCCAAATTTGTTAAAAGAAATTATTATACTGTTTATAATCAGCATAACATTCCTCAGTGGAAACAGTTTGAGTACCTACAACGTTGCCCTTTAAATTCTGTATTTATAGGGAGAGAGGAATTATCTGTCCTTTTTAGAATTTAAGTTAAATAAGTATATTATCCTAAACCAGCGTTTTTCTGATAGGAGCTCTTCTTATGTGTGTAAGAATTTTAAGTGAAGAAAATTCTCTTTAAAAAAGCCATTTCATTTCCTTTGTTATGGAATTTACTATTCTATTAACTATCTATTTCTAAATTAAAATGAAGTAGGAGTAGCATAGACTTACAGCTATATCTATACTTCCCAGAATTGCCCCCTAAAACTTTGGTATTAAGTGCTTAAATAGCTCCTTCAAAATCTCTCCTAGCTAAATTCTCTAATTGAGTGGAAAAGAAGATACCACTAATCTTTAGCATGTGTTCTCTAGGGAGCTGTTGGAAATGTTCATGAACTCTCCTTTAATGCTTTGAGTCTTAAAAGGAACAGAGAAAGGACAAGTGCATGCAACTTCCTCTTCCCATCTGAAGAGGACATCAGAAAATGCAACACCTAGAAAGAAAAAAAATGTTCAACTTGCATCTTTAGGGGAACTGTGCAATCATTCTGATTTCAATGTGACTATTTAGATATGGACATATTTGGGAAGTACACAAAAACCCCTGATTATTAAAGATTTACAAATTTGTCTCTTTCTGGAGGAAGTAATAGTAAGGCAAAGAAATCCAGACTGGTTTGTATATCCATAAATACTATTGTATTTTTTAAAATGTGATTGATGGTAGAGACACAGTCCAAGTATGCTGACAGCAGTCAAAATTAGTTGCAAATTTTGTGGAAGTTCACATGCAGATTTTGAATATTCAATTGACAGCCTACCACATCCAAAAATTTAGCTCAGTCTACTCTAGAGAAACAGGTCGATGCCATAAATAGCTCCTGAAGGTATTTTCTATCTGGATGAGGATACAGTGTCTAGCAGTGAAAGTTCCTGAGCTGTAGGTTAGTGAGGAGTGAAAAGTGCTTCCAGTGTCATAGGCAACTCTATTGGCTTGGCTATGGGGCTGGCCAGTAGTCCAGTTTAGTCCAAACTAATTGAATCTCTTCCATTCCAGTCCTAGCTTTTTGCCTGTGCCTAACCTTTGTTGGCTTTCTGTATTGCATGGTCATATTCCATTTCCCTTTTTCTCATTTCCTCTGTATTTCTGTTGCAGAACCTAATGCACAGATTTAGCAGCTTCTGTAAAGAGGAAAGCAGTAGATTTGTATCCAAGCAGTAATAATAGTAGGGAGCTAACTTCTTTAGCAGCACTGTACATGTATGTGACATACCCAGTGTCATTTTCTGTTGTTGATTGGATTACTGTTGTCAAATGTCTTCCTTATTTTTCTTTGAATTTAGAATTCTGATTGCAGAAGTAGGGCAGTAAAAGCCAAGGAGAGGGAAGACACAAACCCTGAATAAACTACTGGAGAGTATAGCTTGATCAAAGGCTTCTGAGCAAATATAAAGCAATTTTCATTATTCAGAGTAAAAGAAGCCAATTCCATTTTTATATTTCACATCAGTTTTATTTTCATAGCCATTCCAATGTAAACAAAATCTTTACTGATCTACTGCTCTAGCAGAGAAATGAGAGCTCTGATGTTACCTGCTAGTTTCATTACTTGTTTGGTGAGTAACTTGAATTAACTGTGTGTGGAACACATATGCTTTGCCTTTGTCACTAAACATATGCTCTGCCCATGACTGAGAGAAGCATGTTTTCCAGCAGTCACGAAAACAAATGTTGTAGTGATGATTCCTCCTATAAGGATGCAAGGCAACAAAGCAATTAATTTTCTGTGGAAGTCAATCAGTTACTTTAGGAACCTCTTGGTGTTCCACAAGAATGATCTTTCAACTGGTAGTATTGATAGGTTTTTTGGAAGTACCAAAGAATTCCTGCAAAGAATTTCAATCTGTAGCCTAGCTCTTCTAAAACAAAATCAACTACAGGGAACAATCAAGCAGCATTTGTAAGTAAAAATAACTCTGTACTTAATCTTACATTGCGAGTTCTTCACAAAATACTCAGGAAACATTCTCTACTTAATCTTACATTGTGAGTTCTTCACAAAATACTCAGGAAACAAATGATTCTAGTGCATCTCTGAGATCCTGATGCAGTTAAATTTTACATTATGCCTTTTTACTAAATTCTTCAATCCTTTTACAAAACAAGGGATACATTCTTTCCTCAGCTCCATAAGCTTCAGTGGAGCTTAAAATTGGTTCAGCTCCATTTATCTCAATAAAATTACACCTATTTACCCTAGCAGGCTTCAATGAGTATGGCTGAGACACACTTTTACCCAGGATAGATTAGTGCTTTTCTTCAGTTTCATCAGTGATACATTTAAAGGAAATAAATACATGGTCAAGAATGGGATTTCAATAATACAAAGTAGCTGAACTGTCTGCTTAAAGCTGTTTCTTCTAGCATGTGCACTCCAAGCAAATGGCATTAGAGATGTTTGTCAGAAGCAATAATCAGTGTCATACAGGAATTTAAATACTTGCAGTGAAGGCTTTTTTGTGTAAGCTGAGCCACTGATTTGCCTTGTGTCTTTACTTGTTTTAGTAAGGGTTTCATGAGTCCTGTTGTGTCTTTGCTTGTTTTAGTAAGGGTTTCATGAGTCCACCTACTCTTATTGCTAGATATTTATCAAGAAGCTACACCTGTAGTTGTTGCACTAGAGCCTGATAATGCTGCCCATTCAGCTTAATTTTTTTCCAGTTGCTAAATAACCTGTCTGCATTCTGCAAATCATTAGTTCAAAACAGCTGTTACAGTGATAAAGTCAATTAGCTATTTTCCAAACAAGTGGAAATCACTCAAAGAAGGTTTATAGTATAATAAGGGTTTTATTTATTATGCCTTTACTGCTTCTGTTATTTAAATGCAGCAAAATATTCAGGTCAGCATTCTATTTTTAACTGGAAAATATTTGCTTATCATATTATAGAAAAGGAAAGTGAGATATCTGTTCTGCCACTTTGTAAATTGTCCATTAAAAGACAACTACCCAGAAAGAAATGGCTGGAAAGGTCATTTGGAATCTGTGAACACTAAAAGACTTCTTGGAGAAATGAACTGAAATGGTGACAAATGCCAGAAAGTTAGCAGTGTTTGCTTTTAATATTCTGCTTCATTAGATCTTCTCTTTCAAAATGCTCTGGTCAGTAGTGTGTTGTGTGAGGTTTAAAAGCTAAGAATATGAAAATGAGTATGATTAGTGGCAGAGCTGGTGCTCTTTCTTGATAACTTTAATGTGTTTTCAGATTTTAAAAACAAAGCAAAAAAGATGGATATATATGGATCCATTAAGAGACAGATTTTTATTAGTTTGACTTATTGTTACTTAAAAAATAAACTGCTATAATCACAGAATCATAGAATCAGCCTGGTTGGAAGAGACCTCAAAGATCATCGAGTCCAACCCTACCATGGTTACTAGACCATGGCACTAAGTGCCACATCCAGGCTCATCTTGAAAACCTCCAGGGATGGGGAATCCACCACCTCCCTGGGCAGCACATTCCAATGCCTGATCACTCTCTCTGTAAAAAAGCTCTTCCTAATATCCAACCTAACCCTCCCCTGGCAGAGCTTGAGTCTGTGCCCTCTTGTCCTGCTGCTGGTTCCTGGGAGAAGAGACCAACCCCCATCTGACTCCAACCTCCTGTCAGGTATTGTGTTAGTTTGTATGATATACTTTCTTCAAGAAATGAGTGAGCTGTAGAGAGGCCTCACTGATGGAGGTGCACCAAGGGCTGCATGTGCAGAGATACTGTTCCTGAAACAGCCAAATGTACAGACACACTAAAACACATGACAGAGCATTGCACTCTCTAGGCAGGTTAGGGTGACAGAGTGATAGGTGAGATATTAACTGGTGTGTTAGCACAAATAGAAAATGTACAGTGATGGTAATCAGGGGAGAGCCTGAGTTTAGGCAGAGCAGGGATCTGACATTCCCACCAGTCTGGGTGGTAGTTGTGGTGCAGTTACAGCCTTTTCTTTCTCTCTCATCACAGTCCTTGGTTTGACCTATTCCTTCCTGAAATAATTTTTTTAATTGATGTGTGTTTTTTGTACTTCACTTGTAAGTTTTATATATCTGCCCCTGCATCCCAGTATGTAAGAAAATTAATCTCTACACATTAAAATAAATCATTTTATAGCCCATTAGAAATCATTTGCAAGACAAATGCAAATCAAGACTAAACATGGATATATACATGAGCAAAATATACAGCACAAAATAATTTGTTTCTCCAGTTCCAAGCCTACAAAATCCTCTTTGACTTCACAGCCAGTTTTTATGGGTTGCAGGCAAAACTCTTATGCAAAATATAAGTAGATTTTGGTTCTATGCTTTACAATTTGTATTTGCTGGGTAAAACAGGGGAAGCGATTCGTATGCTTCAGCTCCTTAACTAGAAAGAAGATTATTTTCTTTTTCCAATAAAAAGGATTGAGAAGTAAAAACATTTGCTCCTCTTGGTCACAATGAGGAAGGAACAAGCAGTTGAGTCTGTTTGGATGGAGCAGGGAGAGAGATTGAGTCTATTGTGGAGTGAAGCAAATTTACCCAGTATGGAGAAAGAGATTTTGGGGACCAGATGTTATAATCGTGATCCTGCTGACTTATATGTACAGTCACAGAAGAGAAGCAATACTTTTTGCTAGAAAATTTGTATTTGATTTCATTAAATGAAGAATTGTATTAATATATTCTCTTAGCATCGGGGTATAAAATAAAGTTAATTCTGTCAGGATTCTCCTGGTGAAAGGTTTAAATCACTTGCAGTTATCTGTTTTTAATAAATTTTTGGAGGATGCTGGTAGAATTCCATGTTTCTTTCTGGGCAAGATTTGTCTATGTGTATTGATTTTTTTTATTCTTTTTATAGTAAGTTCATTTTTTATATGGTACTACTCTATTCTAAGATCTCTTTTTCAATATCTAGATCTGTTAAGTGCAGATTATTCTACAGTGACTGCAAATAAAAGGGTTTTGTGCCTAGTCTTGAACAAAATGCAGCAAAGTTCAACAAACACATAACATTTCTGACATAAAATAGCCATGGATTTCAATATGAATTTTTGAAGAAAACAGCTTAGATATGTCTTTCATGAAAGGGCCTGTAAACTGAGACTTTCTGTGTAAGTATTTGTACCCTATGTAAGGGTTTGAGATCTGGCCAATTTAAGTCTCTAGCTCTCTAATACCTATACATCAATTTTAATGTAGACCTGCTTACAGTCTTTAGTTTGTCAGAGTATGCAGTTCCTCTCCATCCTTCCATTTATGCTACTTTTTTTTTTTTGTAACAACATAAAGTGTTTTTACTCAAAATTCAGCAGAAATATATGAAAATGTCAATGTACCAACAGAAATGGTAATAACATAGTCATGGTTTTGTCCCCATGGCTTTGTGGCTTCCAGGGCTCCTTTGCTGGAATCACACATGAATAAAATCTCTCTGCAGGGCAATGCAGGAACCTCAAACCATTGAGATAAACCATGGGATGTAAATCACATCTCACTGGAGCCTCTGGCTAGAGTGGAGAGAATTCACATGTGGTATTAGAGCAGTGGGCTTGTAATTATATTTTAGGAACTTATTATTTTTCATGAAATGGTGACGTTTCTTTCAAAAAGTAAATAATTTCTCAGAACAAATAATTATGCTGTTGAAAGCAACAGTATCTGTTAAGATACTTAGAATAACTTCTAAGTGATTATGTTTTCAACCAGCCATTAATAGTCATAGAAGTTAACAGGAATATCATGTTGCAACCCAGCACTTGAATTCAGTGGTACCCTGAATAGACTTTCTATTGCTGACAGTAATTTACAAGACAATTACCTAATTCTGAAGGTCACCTGAAAACTGCAAGGAAGAATGTAACAGTTTCAATGGTTCCAAAACAAATAGTAAGATTCCATAGGAATTTATGCTCATCCTGCTAGCTCTTATTTATAACATTTATTACCATAAAAATAGACTCCACTGACTTATGGTTATTGAGGATGCAACAGTGTAGATGTCAAGGCAATACCTGTGGTCCACATGGAATTACTTTATTTTAATAGTAAGCTGTAAACACCCACAAGATGTTTACAATGACAAATAGACACTTCTCACTGTTCAGTCACCACATGCTCTTTCTTGAAAAGAATATTTCCAAGGATGATTGTTAAGGAGTAATTTATCACACGTTTTATGTTTGCCTTGGAATAAATGATAGAGCATATGGGAATGTTATAAAGGAATTATCAGTGGTAAATTTGATTTGAAATCTGTTGGGTGAGTGGAATGACCTTTCAGCTAGTGAAAATAATAGACTTTCAAAGAGCACATTTTTCTTATTAGTGTAAGAAAAACCATTGCTGCTTATTTGACAGTTCTACTTACAACATCTCTCTGCAGAAGTTGAAACCTCTGAAACCTTAGTAACTAAAGGTACAGCAAATCTATATGTAATTCATTCAGGTGTCTACAAATTAACTTCATATAATGTGGGTCCACAAAACAGGTATGAACTAACCATGAAGAAATCATTGGATATACTTCAGTGAAAGACTGAATTTGGACCCAACCAGTAGCTATATTAGCAGTTTCTTTTACCAAATATTGTCATTTTTGAAACAAAACACTTTCAGTCAAATCTTTCTGTCATAACTCTAGGCAATTTCATTGACTAAATTCCTCATTATCTTTTCCTGTAGAAACACTGTTTGTAAATATTTATTAGATGTAAGTAGCACAAAACTGTAGACATGGAAACATTCTTTCTCACAGTAGAAACTTGAGCCAAAACAATATTACAGCAGCAAGAAATAATACTCAAGAACATTACAGATGCCATTAAAAAGAGCCAGGCAGAACCTGCTAATTCAAATTTAGGG
>NW_008649749.1:21492-74944 GCF_000695815.1 Acanthisitta chloris
ATTTTCTCCACTCCTTCGATAGTTACTATCTTTGTTATCAAAGCACACTTACGTTCATCTGAGGGCAGTCAGAACTAGCAGCATTGTTTCCCAATTAATTTTCTTTTATGTATGAAAGCACTAAGATAAAAACCATTTTCACATGCAAAAAGGATAGCATTATACAGGTTTTCTGTGGGACAGATATTAAAAAGGCTTTTTGTACCTTGGGCAAATCATTTCCCTTGTTCAGTCATCATTTATATTTTCAAATTTTTACAGCCTGAACTGTTAGGAAAACAACCTAAGGCAAGGAATTTTTCCCACATTATGCTTGCATGGTAGTCAGTACAATATGATATCCAGTGGCTTTGGGCCATAAGTATGACTGAAATGCAATTCAAATTGTAATAAAAAAACAGCGAAGTTGAATTCAGTTCTGCATGTGGTATGAACCTCTTTATAGTCAATGGAAATCGCCTGGATATGAATTCTGTATTCACCACTCCTAAAGGATTATCAACATTTTAAATCTGATCAGTTGAAAAGAATAAAGTTAAATGACTTCAGGTACCATTTCTCTCTGTGAGTCACCTAAATAGTTTTTTGCAGTGGTAGTAAGTTTTTCTTTAACCTGTTGCTATATGAATGTCACCTACACAGAAGAAATTCTCCCCTTACTTCCTTTCTTGTAGTAATTCCAGGCACTGAGTTGTAAAAGCAGCAAACTCCAGTTTGTGAAGGCATGGTGAACTTTGAGGGGAGTTCTAATTGGGTTTTACACCTTTCTTCATTGGTTTATGCCAACTTCTTCTGTCTTCAGAGGAATAGTTTAAAGAGAATTTGAAGAAAGTAGCAGTGCAATTCAATAAAAACCTAACTTTTAATTATTTTTCAAAATCATCAAAGAAACCAGGAGTCATTAACTGTACCAGTTTTGAATTTGGTATAATAGAGACAGTTGTCAAGTTAAATTTTATTTGCTCTTCCTGTCCTTCGTGTGCCCAAGAAAACCTTTTACCATTGAGGGCCCCTCTCAGGCACCCACCCCAGGGCACAATCCTATTTCATCTTTATGAACTAGTAACTCAGTAATTTGCACCTAGAGATTGCATCCTTGTTACCATTGCATCCAAGCTGTAAGTGCTCTCTGGTATGTACTCTGTATAAAATAGCAGTGGAGACACGATGTCAGGGTGAAGAATTATGGTATTGGGTTGTATAATATGTTCTTTAAGTATAGAGCTGAATGAAATGAACCACCACAGGTCTCTGATTAAATATGAGATCTTTTCAGGATATGTGTTTATGCATGACTTTCTGTGGAAGTTGTAAAATCATACTGTGCAGGGATTATAGCAGAGAAATGTGCCTGGAAAGATCTTCTGCCACGTGATGATAGACAGTGAAATCCTGGAGAAACTCTCTTGGCTCACTTCACTAGGAAACCTGTGCTGTGCTCTGGCCCACTGCACTCATTTTCTGACACTGATGAAAGGATGAACTCAGTTTTCTACTAAACTTAATAACTTTCATCATTATTCCAGTAATTTTCAATTAAAAGCTTCTTTAGAGTGTTTGAGAAGGTTGACCTGGTACAGAAATACTTGTGCATCTGTAATGTGACATTTGTTTTGCTTTTTAATCTACACTATTTCATATTTCATCTTCTCCCCACATCCTCCTTTACTCTGCTGACCCTAAGACCTTGTCTGCTTACCTAGAGATAAATCTTTCTTACCCAGCTACTCATGGTTATGAATTGTTGCATGTTAAATCTCAGCAGTGTATTTACAAAATGAAATTACTTAGCATACACCTGGGGTGGATAAAACATAAATTGAAAGCTGTAATAGTGATAGCTTTCCTGTTCTGAAGTTTAATCAAATTGCTTCCTGCATCTTAAAAATACAGAGGTATCATTTCAAAAGCTTCATGGATAAAAAAAAAAAGCTATGATAAATCAGACAAGAGTGGGTGGATTATGTATATTTCATAGGTCCTCTCTTATACTGCCTTAGATTTCTTTTTCTTTTCTATGGAAATAAATCTGGGCTTTCTTTTGTTCTTATAGAGGAATTGAAATAAAAATTCATTTGAAAAATTCCATCTATCTTTGAAGGTGGTAGGAGTGGTTTTAGAGAGAAAAGGAGATATTGTTACAGGAAGGGTAAATCATAATTTTTTTCCTTTGGGACACAGTTGATATAATGCTATTTTTTTCCATATCACCATTTTGCTTTTAATATTTTCTATTTAGTTTGTGTCTGCTTTAAGTATGTTGGTTTGGTTACATATGTACATAAGCAGTTGCTTTGTCTATGTGACATATTTTTGAGATTTTGGTTTATGCTTTGGGGACGAGGTTGTATATCATCATTTGAATGAAAAGTGAGTTTCATGTGTTTAACTTTGGTCAGTGAGAAAGATTTTTTTTTTCCCCTAAACATTTGTCCCTGTCTCTTTCTTCTTCATAGTCTCTTTGCAGCATTTGGTTTTTAACCTTACCAAATTTGCCATTTTGTGCTTTAATCTTGCTGGGGACTGACTGATGGGGCATTGTCTGCATCTTGTCTGTTTGTATATCAGGAGTGCCACACATGCAGCCCTCCAAGTGCCTGTGCAGTTGTCACTGCAGAACCAGCAGAAGGAGAGAGCAAAAACATCTAGTTGTTTTCTGATTTTCTCATGTGTCCTATGTAAACATGGATATTTTTATTAAAGGAATAATTTATTGAATCATAGAATCATAGAATTTAGGGGTTGGAATGGACCTTACAGATGATTCAGTCCCATCCTCCCCCTGCTCTGGGCACTAGATCAGGTTGCTCAAGGCTCATCTAGCCTGGCCTTGAACATCACAAGAGTCGGGGCAGCCACCACATCCCTGGGCAACCTGTTCCAATGTCTCATCACTCTTTTAGTAAAAAATGTTTTTCTCACATCTAACCTAAACTTCCCCTCCTTCAGCCTGAACCCATTACCCCTTGACCAATCATTGCAGTTCCTAGCAAAGAGTCCCTCTCCAGCTCACTTGTAGGCCCTTCAGATATTGAAAAGTTGCTCTGAGTTCTCCTTGCAGTCTTCTCTTCTCCAGGCTGAACAGCCCCAAATTCCTCAACCTGTGTTCATAGGGGAGTTGCTCCAGTCCTCTTAGCAACTTTGTGGTCTCCTCTGGGCTTACTCCAACAGTTCCATGTCCTTTTTATGCTGAGGACACCAGAACTGTGTGCAGTACTCCAGGTGTGGTCTCATGAGAGCAGAGTAGAGGGGAAGGATCACCTCTTTTGACCTGCTGCTCACACTCCTTTAGATGCAGCCCAGGATTGGATTGGCTTTCTGAGCTGCTAGCACACACTGCAGCTCATGGTGAGCTTCTCATCCACATCTCATTGAGTGTTCTTCAAAGTAGAACAATGACAGGGTTTGTAAGAACCAATCTTTTGGTTTTGTTTTATCATTAATACATATTAAGGTCTAATATTTTTGCTCAGCCCTCTGCATCCAAGGATATAGCTGGGCACTGTTGAAGAAAAGTAACATAGCAGTTATTGAAATAGATGCAGGTGTTCCTACTCTAGATCAAGGTGCCTATATTTAGTCTCACACGTGCATTCAATAAATAGAAATCCAGCTAATTATAATAAATGCATAGACTGATTAGAATGACAGCAGTAGTTGGTTAGATGAGAATGTTGTATCAAATTGATGATGCCTACCTGTGTCTTCTTATTATAATTGATATTTTAGGCAATAACAAAGTATTTAAAGGCACATCAAAAATATTCTTTGAGATATCAGAGAAAATCAGCTGTAATAGATGTTGAGACTTAAAGCTGGCAGTTAGCTGTGTAATAAATTTCTGTGTCTTATTTGAATATATTAATATCCATAGTTCTTCTACTGCAGGATGGTGATCTTTCTACTGTCTCCCTGAATTACAGTTTCACTGTTATTCTGGAATTGTGCTATTACTGTGGGCTAATCTAAAATGAACAGTGCTATGAAGAATGGTTATTTTTCCATTAGTAGTATGTATGTTATATATGATCAGCTTTCAAATGTATTTAATTGCTCTTTTTAATACAGCTTGGACAAAAATATAGTTCATGAAATTTTGCATTGATAACTAATGCATTATTTGAGAGCAATAGAGGTAAATGCACCAGTCTGGAATACTTTGAGCTAAGGTCTACAAGATCCATTCTGGTTTTATGTTGGTGAAATGGAGAAACATAACACAACTCCCTCTATACATCATATCCATCCTTTAGGTGAATTCAATAATTCCTCACATTGTCATTGTTTTATTTTAATGGAAAAAGCTTGACCTCATACTTAACTGTTAATGCCTTTAACCATGGAAAGTAACAAGAGACTCTAAGTTGTACTGACTTGAATTTGCTGTAGCCTGAGGGGTTGCACTCCAGCTGTGGCTTGGGAAGTGTGTGATAACCAGATTATGCCATGATATATGGTCCCAGAGAGATGTGCAGGGACTGATGCAGGAGTCAGATGGTATGTCATAACCTGCTACAGCACTGCCTTCACTTTGTCAAGGTAGATTCGATTTATTGTCCATTTTCTTATTTATACTGCCTACATCTGTGGTTACTAAAGATTAACTTCAAACCTGTTTGGAACAGAGAGAATTTAGGGCAGTTTTATGTATGATCTTCTAATCACGTCTATTATTTAATTTGTTTTAACAACTCAGCATGCAAAGTCAGGTTTAAACCAAGCATGTTTTTGTGGTTTGTCTAACTTAACTAAAATTAATAGCATTAATTAGACGCAGGAAAGTTGTAATTCATGCAGTTTTTAATTTCATGTGACATTACAAAAGTCACCCAGAAGCCATTGCTAACACTTGAGGATGAACTGCTGAGGAGCATTCTTGAAAGCTGCTTATGAGTCTGTCTGAAATGGATGTGAGCCTGACCTCAAGCAGCTGCTACAATCCAAGAATATCCAGAGTACACACTGGTTTAATATTTAGTTTGTGAGGATAATGCAGAAATCTGTATCATCTATTTAAGGAGAAATATTTCAATTTGAAGCTAAGTTGTTCATGTCTAAGAAAAATGAAGACAATCAAACTGAAGACAGCCAAAGAGATCAGGTTGGATGGGGCCTGATCTAGTGAGTGGCATCTCTGCCCATGGCAGGCAGTTTGGAACTAGATGATCTTCAAAGTCCCTTCCAACCCAGGCCATTCCATCATTCTCTGAAAACAGCTGCTTTCTGCTGTTGCCATTCCACACAAGAAACTCTTGAGATACAGTTAAGTCAATGAACCAAAGGCAAAACACAAATCCTGGACTGATGAATCTTTGAAATTAATGATTGCATTAAATGTTTTTGGGGAAGAAAACAGATTTCCTAAAAAGTGTGATGCCTTACCTAGATTCAGTTTCACCCATTAGAAATCCTGAGAACCACATTTCTGAGTTCCTGAGGTTTTATTACTTAATCACAGCGTTGATACAAATCTTTCTGTTGTTAAACACAGCTGCTGTTTCTGGGGTATATTCAGGACTTTGCTATTTTTTTGTTTATTTGAAAATGTTTTTCCAGACAGAGACATAGTAACATAAGTATGTCTAGAGAGTCTGTAACACTATTTGCTCTCCCAACTTCTTGCAGAGATGCACCTTACTGTTAATGAGGCGATTTATCTGCTGAGGAACATACTGCATTAATAGTACTTCACAACATGGGTTACTATAGTAACACTTCTGTAGTTTTATTCTCATATCCCAGTATATCTTATTTTGTTTTTCAAATGCTCTTTGTGAACATTTTTAAATTAGCTTATCACTTGAAAACATTTGTGAAGGACTTCTTTACCTCAATATTATTTAATATGGTTGTTATGGCAACAACATATTTCTCTTGATATTTTACCTATGAAAAGACAGTGGCTGTATCTCAAGCAAATGAGGGAAAAAATTCATTTACTTTTATTTCTACACACATGGCACCATATAACAACTGAGTTTAGCATGAGTTGTTAAAAGGGTTTGGGCTGTGTTTTCCTCCTCGTACTTTACACTGACAAATGCAAAATCTTGATCAATAAGATTGATTAGTGTACATGATGATCTTGCTTTGTAGGGTTTATGGTGAGATAATTAGCTGATATGAGGTACTTTTAGAGAAAAGCTTGAGAAGCTGGAGTAGTGGGCTCACGTGAACCTAAGGAAGTTTAGCTAGTCCAAGTACAAGGTGCTGCTCCTGGGTCTGAGCATTCCCAGACATGACACCAGACTGGGAGAAGAACTCAGTGAGAGCAACCTGCAGAGGAGGATTTGGGGGCTCTGGTGGATGAAAAGCTGGATGTGATCTGGCAGTGTGCACTTGCAGCCCAGAAGGCCAACCATGTCCTAGGCTGCATCAAGGGGGGTGACCAGCAGGTCAAGGAGGGGATTGTTCCCCTCTAGTCTGCTCTTCTGAGACACCACCTGGAGTATTGCATCCAGCTCTGGGGTCCTCAGCAGAAGAAAATCATGGATCTGTAAGTGCATGTTCAGAGGGGGTCACAAAGGTGATCAGAGGGCAGGAGCATCTCTGCTGTGAAGGCAGGCTGAGAGTTGGGGTTGTTCAGCCTGGAGAAGGCTCCAGGGAGACATTATTGAGGTCTTCCAGTACTTAAAGGGGGCTTCTAAAAAAGAGGGAAAGTGACTTTTTCCATGGAGAGAAAGTGAAAGGATATAGAAGAATGGTTTGAAACTAAAAGAAGGAAGATTTAGATGTTAAGAGGAAATTCTTTGCTATGAGGGTGGTGAGACACTAGAATAGGATCCCCAGAGAAGTTGTGGGTGCCCCATTCCTGGAGTGTCATGGGCAGGGAGATTGGAAATTTGGGGTTGCCTGGAGAAGGCTCCAGGGAGACATTATTGAGGTCTTCCAGTACTTAAAGGGGGCTTCTAAAAAAGAGGGAAAGTGACTTTTTCCATGGAGAGAAAGTGAAAGGATATAGAAGAATGGTTTTAAACTAAAAGAAGGAAGATTTAGATGTTAAGAGGAAATTCTTTGCTATGAGGGTGGTGAGACACTAGAATAGGATCCCCAGAGAAGTTGTGGGTGCCCCATATTATTGAGGTCTTCCAGTACTTAAAGGGGGCTTCTAAAAAAGAGGGAAAGTGACTTTTTCCATGGAGAGAAAGTGAAAGGATATAGAAGAATGGTTTTAAACTAAAAGAAGGAAGATTTAGATGTTAAGAGGAAATTCTTTGCTATGAGGGTGGTGAGACACTAGAATAGGATCCCCAGAGAAGTTGTGGGTGCCCCATTCCTGGAGTGTCATGGGCAGGGAGATTGGAACTAGATGGTCTTTAGAGTCCTTTCCAATCCAAGCCATTCTATGAAAACAGTATAATGAAGAGTAAAATGTAGAGCAAAGTAAAGAGTAAACACAAAGACTGTTGTGAAGCATATTAGCAAAGGGTGCAAGGAGCAGCACTGGATTTGGAATGAAAGTAGCATCGTGCTGCTGTCAGTCTTACTGGCTTGACAGGCATTCTGGAAAGCTATGGCTGGAGTAACTCTGCCTGAAAGAGTTTTCTCATCTAGCTATATATTGTAGACAAGTAAATGGTAAATGAAGCATTGCTATCTAAATTTTGCAGGCAGACAAGTCTTCCTTATTTTGATTGTCTCTTGTTTGGAAGAAGATCCTAAATAGAAGACTATGAGGTGGCAAGATCTCTAGTCTCTAGCATGGGTTTCTAGCACCCTACAAATGTTCATATTAAAAACCTTTTTGGAGGAAAAGGAGAGAAGGTACTTGTCAAAGCAAATTCTTAATTCCTTGGTGTATCATAGCTGTTTATCAGGCAGCACTGTGTATATACCATTCTCCATTCAGATGATTCAAACAAAATTGGATCCTGGCATTAAAATTAATAATTTGAGAAGTAAGAGTGACTATATGGATACACATTTTTTGCCCTCATATATATGCAATTATGGAACTGTATGTACTGGTACAGAAATTTAGCTTACACTTTTTAGATAACAGGTGTTTCAAATAACCTCATAACTGAAACTTAAGTTAGTCAACTTCAAATGCATATTTGAAATTAAAATTTCCATCACAATATAGGTGTCAATCAGTGTCCCTTCATGGTTTAAAAAAACAGTCTTACACTCTAGAGTCATATGAGGCTTCATTTAGGTTATTTGTTTTAAGTAATGAATAAGCATTTTCTATATTTATCAGCAGGTGCAGAACTGAAATGAGTAGAACAGCAACATTAAGAACAGTCTAATATTTCCTAGATTGAGAAGTATAATAAAATGTTGCAATAACTTTTTCTAATGTATATTGGGGTATTACAAACTAAGCTTTTGGATTCCTTACCCTGAGAATTAATCATTGCTAGTTAATTGAAT
Source organism: Acanthisitta chloris (assembly GCF_000695815.1). Classification (NCBI taxonomy): domain Eukaryota; kingdom Metazoa; phylum Chordata; class Aves; order Passeriformes; family Acanthisittidae; genus Acanthisitta; species Acanthisitta chloris. The sequence continues at coordinate 29,869 of NW_008649749.1, forward strand.
TTGTGATCTGACAAAGACTTATCTTCACAATCAAACAGCCTCTAAATGAACACTGACATTCAGCTAAAATTTAACTTCCTATACCAGTAAATGACACAAGAGTCTGTTCCCTGTATCTCTGCTCAGCAAAGTGGTTATTGAAACTTGTGATAATTCAAGTTTTATAAGACTGTACAAAGAATACTTTTATTAAAAGGAAGCATATGGCTGAGGGAGAAAATATTATATTAAACTAAAAAGGTGTCTAGGAAGTAGAAGCAGTAACAGAGAGCTGCACGTAAGGTAAGGCAAAACTTTTATATTAAACTAAAAAGGTATCTAGGAAGTAGAAGCAGTAACAGAGCTGCACGTAAGGTAAGGCAAAACTGGTCTAGTAGTGGTGGTTTACTAAAAAACTGTTACTGTCTTGTGTTTTTTTTTTTTTAATGGGCTGTGAACTGTGCATTTGCCTCTTTGGAAAATAAATTCAAAATTGAATAACACAGAAAGCATAATAAGTCAGGATAAATTGTTCATGGACAGATCTGGAGTTAGTAGGAATTGGTGCAGTGCTGTGATGTCACCCAAGGAATAACCCCATGAATCTTGGATAATTGGATAAGCCTGCAGATGTTCCTGAAAGCATTGCTTTGGGTCCTCAATAGTGGGTAATTTTGTGCCTAACCTCCCTCAGTTTTGATGTTCTGGAAGTAATTTCTCAGCTATTGTGATTACTTTTGGAAAATGGATTAGCACTGTTTTTAAAGAAACTTTGTATACTTTTAGTTTATGATCTTTCAAGAATATGCTACTGTTTTCTGAAAATGAGTTACATACATTGAAAATCTGCCTGGGCCATGTCCAATAGGCAAGAGAGATTTTAAAGAAAGTGTAAAGCATCTTGGACTCCCTTCTGTGTGATACTCTCTTCTTTATCCATAAACCAGTGTCTTTAATTACATTCCTCCATCAGCAAAAAGGTGTCCTACCCTCTAGGACCAAGCACAGGGATCTTAGAGAAGTCCTGGTATTAATTTTAGTGGAACTACATTAGAAGGTGTGTCATGAGAATGCTAATCTCTGTTCTGATTTAACACTATGCAGAAAAGCAGACAAATATTTCAGCTGTACCTGTTCCTTTGAAAGCTGAAGCTTTTGCTTTATTTTGAAAGAATAATAAGCTATGAAAAAATCGCATTATTTTCTGATTTTATGGAACAAATAGACTTTTTAGCTTCAGGGAGTTTGGGGTTTGTTGTTTGTTTTGGGTTTTTTTCCTCTTTGTATTCTAACACTTCTGTTAAACTGAGGTCAGTATGCAGGTCCTAGGCCACAGCAGAGTCTGCTATTCAGTGTCAATCAGTTGGAACCAGGAGGTCACTTGTAGGTCATTCCAGAATCCCCATGTCTTCTAAACTCAAACCACTCATCTCTGTTCCTTGCAGGAAAAGAATACAAAACAGAGGAGTATACCATGAACTGTTTATATGCCTGAACTAGAGGATGTAGCTTGGTTTGTCTGAACTATTTCCTGGATATTGACTGCTGTGCAGCCTAAAGCCTGTTTGGCTACTCACTTACAATTGGCTTTTTAGGCCAGTTCTGCAATCCATGTTGAACATTTCCCTCACGAACAAGGGCCAGTTAAATCAGTATATCTATATAAGCTGTGTGGACTCCCAGAGTTTGACTGAGCAGACAAAGACTTGATACTTTGATCCAGAGAACTCCTGCTAGAAAGATTATTCCATCTTGTGTGACTTTCATTATTTTTCAGTAAATGTCTGACTTCCAATCAAGTGTGTTACAATATACGTTCACTTTCAATATTCCGAGAGAGAAAAAATCACTTTTTCAAAGAGAGAATTTAAATGTTTAAAGTGCAGCATAATAAGCTTTTGTATGGCAAACCTTTTTCACGGGGATTTGTCATACCAAATATTTAATTAAATTGAGGTGAAATAGTGTTATTCATGCGAACTGGTTTTGTTAGAATAATTAAACTTCTTGAAAAAGATTTCTCTGCACTTTCTTGCCACATCAAGTACAGATTTATTTGGGAACCCTTCAGCACAGAGTGGGTTCTGTTTCCAGAGGTCACGAATAAACACTGGACTATGTTCCCCACTTGAAAGCTGGAAAAAGTAGTTTGAAGAGTGTAAGTGTTCAATGAAGGACAGTTACTGACAATGTTTTGTTTAAAGGAAAGTGAAGATAAATAGGATAACACAGGAAAACTAACTCTGCTTTCCTAAATACAAAGGTAATGTTAAATCTTCTCTGACTTCACTTTGAGAGGCTGCTAAGCAACTGGCTGCTTGCTGCCTTCTCCAGTAACAATTCATTTGAAGATTAGCCCCTTCCAGCTCCGAGGCTGTACCACTTCTTCTGCTGGGCTTGAGATCTCCTGTAAGCTGGAGCTACCTGTGGTGTGAACTGCTGTCACTCCAGCAGCCATCCCTGTTCTGGGGTGGGTTTTGTTCTTTAGCAGCAGGACTGCAGTGAGCAGCACTACCCACCCCTACTGCCCAAAAGAGGTTTTTAGAAAGTCTCTTCTAAGGTTTCAAGCTCCTATTCATTAATGTGAGTGCTTACCCCAAGTGTACTTCAGATGCCTTGGAGGCTCTCACAGTGCCTAATTTCATCCCCTTTATGACATGACTTGTTTTTAACAAAAGCATCAGAAAAAATATGCACAGGTATGTGTGGTTTAGGTTTCTTTCTTAGCTTCTCTTGTTTTCTGACTCTCTCTGGAAGGACCAGGCAGTGCTCTGCAGCTCTCTAGCTGGGGACAGAATGAGCAGTTTGGCATATATTTCAGTGACAGAGGGAAGCACTATTTTATGCAGTGTAGCTATAATTGATTCCACAATATCATCTTCCGAGAGAGAAAACCTAGTGATTTAGAAAGATGACTTTAATATAGAAAAAGCCAGAAGTACTGTTCAGCATAATGTAAAAACCTTTTGTTCCTGTTTAAACAGCATCCAACAGTGGACACAAGCTTATTTTGTAGATCTGAAAAGAGCTTCAGAAAAAAAATTCCCCATATCACCACTGAGTATTCCTCAATCAAATTCACGCAATATATAACCTTACTGGTTATTTCCAAAGACAACACTGTAAATCTATCTCTGCATGTCAGAATATTGAGATCTTTGGGCTTTATGTAACTTACACATTAAACGCATGTACCACAAAAAAAAAAAAAGAGCTACATTGCCTTTAACTGGCTATGAAAAAGTGAATATCTCTTGTGCTTTGTTCTGGATCCTGCCAGAAATGGCTGTGCCACTGACAGCCTAATTGCCAACTGCATATCTCCCTTGGCTGCCCTGCCTGTCTGATCAGGAGCTCATGTGGGCACGTGTTTGTTCAATCAGCTCACTGATCTGCCTGACATCTGGAGGGGGTTACAACTGCCCGTTAGAAGACAGCCTGCAATTAGATTGGATTAAATTTAGTGTGAAGCTGCACTCTTGGTCTGTGTTACCACAATGTATTCGGCCTCAACAAGTAGAATAATTTGCTTGACGATGCAATAAATGAAATTTACAGGTGCTGATCTTGTAGGTAAAACTTATGGTTATTATTCAGGCTTTGTGTTAGGTGTAAGTTTAATCAAATTTGGGTGTATATAGCTAGTTGGAGATAAATACAAAATCTTCCTAGAGAATTAGATACTGTCAAATTGTCACAGCACTGACTTTTGCTGTGAAAGTATGTATTGAGCTATGAGGAAAAATATTTCATATATGGGAAATTGAGCTCTGTGTTCAGTGTTCTGTGCAGAACTGATGTAAAATATCAGCTAGTGGGGGCTGCAAAGGCAAGCAAAGAAGAAAAATGGCATTTTAAAATATTGTGTTGTTTGGTTGGAATCAGTATGGTTCATTCTATCATTCCTATACTTTACAAAAAGGTTAAAACTTCTGCTGCTTTGGCAGATGGAGTTGGTGAAAAAACAACTGCTTCCATGGTTGTATTTATGACTGTGTTGCATCTCGTTTCATCGGTAAATTGTTTCCCTGGAACACCATATGTTGGTCAGCTGTGAGAGAAACTAATAGGTAAATCTTGAAAATATTTTGTTTACAAGATGAAACATTCATATACAGGGCCTGAAACTAGAAAAAGAAAGCCAAACTCTGCAAAGCATGGAAAATTCTCAGCACTTATTGTCAAATGAAGATTGAACAGATGCACGTCTGAAGAGTGTGGACTCTTGTCTGCCTGTAACAGTGGTGCTTTTCAAATTCCTATGTAAGTTCTGGATGAATATGTTTTTAGTCCCTTTGCTTATGGACAGAAGAGAAAATAATACAAGATCTGCTCTCAGAAGTGTGATTCAGAAATGGTCAGACATTGCAGGAGGCTAAATTCAGTGCAGCAGTAAAATGTGTTATTTTTTTCCCTTCATCTGTCTGGGTTTTTTCTTCCTGCACAAGTTTGTTGTCTCACTGTGCACAAGCTTGTTGCTACAGCAGGGAAGAGAGCAGCGAGACAGCTCTGGAGTTGCTTCACCATCTGTTTCTCAGCTCTTTGTTCAAAATCCCTGCTCAGAAACCCTGAAACCATGTTGTTTTCTGTCACAGGTGAGGATATCAAGGCCTTTCCTATTATGTCACTATTGCTTTACTTCTAATATGTTTGTCATTTTTGTCAGCAAATTATTCCTCGGTAGAAACAGAAATTCATCACCACAAACTGCATAAGAAAGAACAAGGGTTGCTTGAAGTCTGAGTAAAAATTGATGTGTATTTGCTTTAAATTTCTATAGAGTCAGTTCTGTCATATTTTATGTTTAATGAAGAAAAGGCCTTGGGCTTGTTAAATACATTATTTGTATTTAACCTGTTTGAGGAATTTAAAAAATATCATGAGTGACTTGCTGACAAATAGAAATTGTCAAACTTTTTCTTATAATATAACATATCAACTTTGGCTTTTTTGTTGCCCTTATATTTTTAGACATTTCTTCTGGTGTTCTTTAATGTCTTCAGGCTTTTCCTTTTCTCAACATGGAATAATCCTTTGTATGTAACAGAAGATGAGAGTTAAATTCTTATTTGGTCTAAGGAAAAAAAAAACATACCTTGTGAAATCATGACTTTCTCATTTGGCATTTGTTCAACTGAGAAAATTGGAATTTGCTACTAATTTCAGCCCACAGTTCATTTTTGTCTTCAGTTCAAAATAGACTATGATGTATTCATCTTCCATGGCTTGTGCCACATCCTTTTTTGATGCTTGTGCTGCACTGTGTACATTTAAAACTTCTGCTGAAGATCTTTTAGGAGTATTTGCTGTGTGTCACAACCCACTTGTAGGGGCCGAAGTGTTTGTTATCAGTTCTCATCAGGCTGAACAAAGACACAGAACCACATGTCAGGGAACTTTAGGTTTTAATGTACAGTTGCCATAACTCCAGCAACCAACCCAATATTTAGACCCATAAGGTATTTGCAAACAAGCTCTTAAATTTATACAATTGACTTCCACAAGAGTGGAGGATAACAAGCCCTTAATTTGTACAATGCAGTACAGTTACTTCTCAGTTCCCACAGCAAACCTTTGAAAGGTGCAGACCCACAAGCCACAATACACAGCCAAAGGTGTTGGCTTAGCAGCCATAACACACCAATATTCAAAGGTGCTGCTCACAAGCCACACCACAACCTTTCACAATCTTCCCCCTCCCACAGCAAACTTCAATCAAGAGTACAGGGGTAAAGTATGATAGCTGTGCTTTGCTCAGGCATAGCGTGGGGAGAGAGGGAAATAAAGACAGAAAAAGGAGAGAGCCAACAAAGACTGTCACCAGTCCTTAGATTCCCATGTTGGTCCTGCCAAGTGGATATTCCAGAGCTGGGGCAAAGAATGAGAGTGAAAGACAAGGAGAGGGAAGGGAGACAGTGAGGGGAAAATGGCATGGGGAGGCCTATCTGTTCCCTTTTATAGGTTATTTGGTGCAGCCTCTTATGTAAATTAGATTTTTTTGTGCCATTCTGTTCACGTGCACAGAAGCCCTTGGAGCTCTCGTCCAGGGAGTCAGAGGGAGGTGAGGGGGCCTGAGCAGGAGTCTCCAGGTGGTGCAGGAGGTTGGCTCAGAGCAGTTCTGCCTCACCTCTGCAGGACCTTCTGCTTCAATGGCATCTTACCTGTTATCAAAGTCAGAATGCTTGAAACTTGTGTCTGCTTATGTCTGGCCCCTCACGCTGTTGGACAGTGCTGTCTGTAAGGGTATGTGTAAGCCCAGGGGGCTGATGCTGCAGCTCAAAACATGAACATGAAAGTAAACAAAATCATACTAAAAAAGGATCCTTTGTTGTCTACTGTGAAGCAGAATGGAAACCTTTGAAGGCACAGGTGATGAGAACCTACAGAGACACTTTTCCAGTTCCTCTTGATTAGATGTGGTATGATTTTAGGGAAAAAAAGATTTGCAGCAATCTGTTGCAGAGTTCTGATGTCTTTGCAACCCTGATTACCAAAACATGGCAAGGACACTGTCAGGTGCTTTAGAAGGGTTAGAGACATCCTTTTGTGCACAATACTCATTACAAAAAGATCTGTTCTTTTTTCAGCGAGGAGATTTCTACTTCCCAACCTGCATTACATTAGGAATGATGAAATGTGGGAGGTGCATCTGTTTTTTCCTGCTTTGTTTTCACTTGAATCTAAGTTCTGTTTATTGTATTCTTACCCTGTGGCTTGAGAACAGAGGCAGAAATTGAGTTGACTGTATTATCCTTCAAAATCCTTTGAAAGGAGATGTAAAGTAAATGCAGGTGTCATAGGCAGAGCAAGAGATATTAGAGATGAAAAGCTGGCACCTTTTGTACAATGCTGAATGCCATGGAAATAATCAGTTTCCCTGATAAAGTTTATAAGCAAGAAAGGAAATTAAACACAAACCCATTCAGCGTGATGGACCTTTCTTAAAATCACAGGTTCTGCATATGTTGAGAGGAGATATTTAGCAAAATAAAGTAGTAAACAAGTAGGAGTCTAAAGGCTATTGAGGGTGTATATGTTTAATTTTGGGGTGAAAGAGGCTCAGAAGAATCTCTGGCAGACAGACAATATTCTTTGATAACATGCTGCCTTGAACTATTTAGTTCTGTTCTACTGTGCTGTTAGGTTGAGTCTGCTTTGCTGTTATTAGCATATGCCAGTTATTTCATTAACTGTCTTTGTTAAATGCCTGGAGAAATCCTGTGTCACTTAATGAAGCCAAACATAGCAAACCTCTCTTATAGCTGTATAAAGCAAGTGTAGTTAAGAAAAATATTTGCATACTATAATTGATAGAGAACATTAGAACAAAGCATTTGTAAGAACAGACCCTACTAGTTATTGGTCCAGAAATCTGAGTTGCAGCTCTGAAGCTGAAGGACAGTGTAGCATTATGAAAGTGAGGAAAATATCAATGTGATTGGTTTTATAGTCTTCTGCATCTATAACATTCAGCTTTGTTTAATACTAATATTTTTCAGCTGTCATTTGTGGATTGAGCTGACTGAGTTATGTGAATACTTACTGACCACCCTTCTTCTTGTTAATCCTTAAGGATTTTGCCTGGGAGAAATTCCTCTTGCTGTTGAAACAACTACTCCCAATGGAGCTGTTGGATAACATATAGGAATAATTTCCTCCATTTAGTTTCCCCTGGCTTCTTGCCTTTGCAGAAAGAAGGGGTGTCTCAAAAAAATAATCTTATAGCAAGCTTCCTTTAGCCTAGAATTGTTATAGTACAATGTATATACAAGTTAACAGGTAATCACAGCAGAACCTACTTAGTAGTGTTGAATTTCTCATAGAGAATTTATATTGGGAGCTACATTTTCACAAACAAGGATGTCTATATCTCAATATTTCCAGCCTTCCTGCAGCTCTATGCCAGTGCCTTGCTGTTTCAAGTGAGTCTCATTGTTCAATTTTGCACATTTCTTCTGATAAATTTGTACAGTGCATTTGCTTCTCTTCAGAGGAGAAGAAATGTTGAACATTTCTTAAGTAATTTGTGTCAGGTCACCTCTTAATTCAGTTTTCACTGCCAGCTACCCACTGACAAACTGGTTTATTTCCATTTGCAGTATTGTTTCCCACATATTTTCTGCCTTGTTCCCTTACTGTTGGTTGTTTATCTGCGGTGACTGAATATTGTATCATTTCTCAGCAATCCTCAGTTCTCTCCCAGGCTCTTCATTTTTCAAGGAAGTTTATAGCAGTAGTGAATAGAATGATGCCATGTTAGGTCATGCTCTTCCTTTCATGTACTGTTTCTATAGTTGTCCTCTGATCCTGGATGGATTGCTTTCAAAGGATCTGTTTTTAAAAAAAAACCCCAACTAATACAATTTTTAGTCTTGTTTTCTCATACTCTAGCAAGTAAACATTTTGTGGTTTACTCATGCACTTTCGAAGAGAATAGAATTTGAATACAATGAAGTTTTAACTAGTTGTTGCATTTTCCTACTGTATCCCATCTTCCCTAAGGTTATTTTGCTACTTGTTTCTTGTTCTTCCCTTCTCACTTCTTTGACCCTTGGCTCTCCTGACTGTATTCACATATCTATACTGTAAAGATGTCTTTGCTGTCCCAGGGCTACATTCAGATCCTGCCCTTTTGTACATAACATTTCAAAATTTAATATTTGGGTTTATGTATATTATTAAATATTTCTGTGTAAATCCTGGTTGTATTTCTTTTTAACCTGTAACCACCTTTCTCTGATAATTGCATTTCATATTCTGCCATTGATAAATGTCAATTCATCTTCCTGGTATGTCTTCCTGCCATGTCTCTTCTTTTCTCTCATAGATTACTCTGTGTGGTTTTTTTCTTCACACCAGAATTTTCATCCACTATTATCCCTCAGCACTATCCTGCAGCTCTTTCTTTGTGCCTCCAGATGTAATGCATGTGCTGAACTCAATCACAGAGTCATTGTCACTACTGACCTCAGCAGCAGAGTATGGAACTTGGTATCCTAAAAGACCTTATTAGTCTTGTTTGGAATCTGAGGCAAAATTTAAAGTAAACCAGTTCTTATGTTTAATGTTTTCTTGACATTATTTGTTGTTAGCCTTTTTTTTTTTTTTTTTTTTTGTTTCATAGCAAATAAGCTTCAATTTGTCAAATGTCACTTCTGGCCAATGTGATTGAACTCTGGCAAATATTTGTCCAATTTAACACTTTGCTACTGACAGAAATGAATAGAAATTTTCAGGTGCAGAGATGAAACTGGTGGTATATGTTCTCAAACAAGTTACAGGCTGTCAGCTGAGGCACATTAACCTACCCCATATGTATACTGCTTGCTCAGTGCCAATACAAAATAAATTGGATTTACTTAAAGCATCAGGAAAAAGGCTGTGGTAATGATCATGAGAACTCTCAACAGCAGCAGCTTAGTTTCTCATCAGCTTTGAAGGCAATCCTGCTTTGACAAGAGACCACACTAGATACTTTGGGCTGTGCCACAGGTGATATATCTGTAGGGAAGTACAGACTTCAGCTAAACGTAAATATTTATTTGAATGTTTTATTTGTCCAAAATGGCTCATATCTCAACTTTTTCTGCAAACTGTTCTCATCTGACTCCCTCAACATGTAATAATAATCCCTATAAAGTAGCTCTTGGTGTTTTTTACTTTAACTCATGAAGATGGACGATGGGTTCAATGAATTTCATATAAATGGAGCACAAAATTGTACATTATAAAAAGGAAATGCTCACCTGGCAGAGAATTTCATTACAGTTCTTTGTAAGTAGTGGATATATTATTGCCAGGCAATTTCAATAATGTACTGGAGATACTGCATTAGCTAGCAGCTACTGGTGTAGCTGGTTGTTACCAGAGCACTGTATTTCTGTGTGTGCATTCAAATATATCATTCTTTTGAAGACTGAACTACTAGTGACCTTGAGCAAAGATATATGCATGATTAGCCTGTGCTAATAAAACCTTAGTTATCACCAAACCACAGTCTGAAGGATGTAATAGAGGTTACCAAAGTGCACCAATACAGAATGATATCACAGTTCTTGAATGTACAAACACAGTATAATACTAGAGGTATCAGAGCTGTAAATAACTCATCAATGGTCATTAAATTAGTGCAGCCTCAAGAGATGCTAAAACCAGTTTTAGAGATAGCAGAGAAAACATCAAAATACATAATCATATACAGTATATTCAGATATAATGTGGCATTGTGAACCAATGAAATGGGAGGCGATACATGCTCTATGTTAAAAATATGCTAAAAATGACCCCATGCACACCCAAGAGCAAGGTGGAATGAATGATGAGCATCATACTCCTGACAAAGAATGTGGTAGGCTGACAGACTCTTGTCCTCTTTCTCCTTGAGGGAACTGTCGTGGTTTAACCCCAGCAGCAGCCAAGAACCACACAGCCTCTCACTCCCTCCCCCACCAACGGGATGGGGGAGAGAATCAGAAGGGTAAAAGCTACAAAAACTCATGGGTTGAGATAAAGACAGTTTAATAGAGAAAGCAAAAGCTGCACACACAAGCATAGCAAAACAAGGAATTAATTGACTTCTTCCCACAGACAGGAGGTGTTTAGCCATCTCCAGGACAGCAGGGCCCATCACACGTAACGGTTCCTTGGGAAGACAAACACCATCACTCCAGATGTCCCCCCTTCCTCCTTCTTCCTCCCACCTTATATACTGAGCGTGATGTCATATGGTATGGAATATCCCTTTGGTCAGTTTGGGTCACCTGTCCCAGCTGTGTCTCCTCCCAATCTCCCATGCATCCCCAACATCCTTGCCAGTGTGGCAGTATGGAAAGCAGCAAAGGCCTTGACTCTGTGTAAACTCTGCTCAGCAACAACAAAAACATCTCTGCATTATCAACTCTGTGTTCTGCACAAAACCCAAACATAGCCTCATACTAGTCTCTATGAAGAAAGTTAACTGTACTTCAGCTCAAACCAGTACAGAACCCAACACCATAAGCTGTGAATGTAGGGGAGCACAGAGAGAAGAGCAAAGAATGAAGAGAATTGTAGAAACCTCGAGTGAGCAGAGAAAGAAATACATATTAGGAAGTTTGTGAATGTCAGTTCTAACTGCCTTTATTAGGAAGAAGTTGTGTAGCTGAACTAATAATGATCAGTTAAACTTCAAAGACTTTAATTAGACTAATAATAGATTCCTACCTTCACTTGGAAGGTATATTTCTTTAGCCTATGTAAATTACATGCAGTGTTTGCTATGATACCATGTGCCCCTGCAGCTTAGATGTTAAATTTGGAAGTGGTAATGCATGATAAAAGTGTCTGTTGTCACAACGGTTCTTTAGTCTAAGTTCTGTAAAAGATTTTAGACACCTATTTCCAACAGCATCTCTGAAAACTCAGTGTCTGTCACAGTGGTTGAAAAATTTCCCCCTGGTGAACAAAGAAAGATGTAAAAAATTCCTTTTCAAGCCTTGGTATGGAAGGATAGCATACTGTTCTGGCAGTCCCTCGCTGGGGAAAGCATCTGTCTGTTACATGTTTCTCATTAAGGCCAGGTGATCAATTTTGTTATGATGCTCCATCCCAAGGAGAATTTATTTGAGTGGATTGGGTTAGGTCTTGATAAACAGATATGATTGGGTTCTGAACTGGATTGCGTTCACAGTAAATAAAATAATTCCTGTTAGGCTCCTGGAGTGGCAGATACTATTTTGACAAGCTTAGTGTTAGTAACTAAGAAGCTATAGAAAGATCCATACAAATTGCAGTTTCAGGGGGACACTGTGTTACTGACTGACAAGGGGCATTTAGGATTTTGCCCTAAAATATTACTTTAAAGAATGATGTTCTAAACTGAAATGAGAAGTGTTGAATTAGGATTAGCTGAAATCCTTTCATCCAGCAGTGATTACTCTGTCATTCAAGTAGACATTGCCTGATCTAGGATTCTGTGCTTAGGTAAAGGCAGGCAAGCAGTTTGTTGATAATGAAAGGTCTGTGTACAAAGGTGCAAAATCCCAAGCCATTAGCTTCAATCTACTGATGGAGTTTTGCATCTGGTACAGAACTGGCTTTTAAATCATAGCAATTCTAGTTCTACCTAACTTCTAAGTCAGTGTGATTTAGGTAACTTCTTAAGTAACTATTTTAAAAGAAGATGAATCATTGCAAAATGATTTATTCATCATCTGTTCTAACCCTGCTCAACACAGGGCACACTTCAAAATTGTCAGCTTTCTCAGACCCTCATCTGTTGGCCTTTAAGCACCTCCAAATATAGAGATTTCACAGTCTTACTAAAATGCAGTTTTTGACTGCCCCCATCCCTCTTAGCCCCATAGCTTGGTGGCCTTTCAGTGGATTTCCTGCAGCATTTCAATGTCTGTCTTGTTCAAGGGAGCCCTAAGGTGGACTTACTTCTACAGATGAGGTTTTTTGAGTGCAGAATAGGGGAGAATAACTTTTTCACTCTGCCTACTGCTTTGTTCAGCAGAGTTATTAATGCAACCCAGTGTGCACTTGACCTTCATTGTCTCAAGGACACCATTTTGACTCACTTTCAACTCATCTACTGTGGAAGAATTTCTTCCCCGTAATACAATCTTACTACTGATGTATTTTCACACTTAGCTATCTCAATGACCACTTTTTCTCCAGTTAAAATGTAATACTGTACTGAACTAGGGAATTAAAAAGCAGGTGCATTGACTTCAATTTACTTCAGAAGGGAAAGTTTCAATCAGAATTACTGATATCAGTTGCATAAAGAGCATTTTCCCCATTATTTACAAAGGATTTCATAAAATTGTCTTATCCTGTAAAGGGAGTAATGCAAATATGAGATAACTGAAATCAGTGTAACTGAAATAGTTTTAACATTAGACACACAAAAATGCAGGTTCAGTAATTTTTGCAGGAAGAGATGTATTTCTCAAATGACAGTCCATGTTCCAGTATGGAATAATTAAACAAAGGGTTAGAAAGCTTTTTACTTTATTTTTTTTCTCCTTTTTCATTTCCTCAGTCATCCAGGTAGCAGACTAATGCCATATAAGAGCAAAACAGTTTGCTGGGAAGAAGATGCTCTTGCTTTCTTGTAGAATATGATACACAAGAGATGAAACTGCAACAAATTCTATTTGTTTCAGGGCGATAGTATGGCTTATAAGTAGGTGCCTAGTCTGATAAAATCTGATTTAAAAAAAAAGCAGTACATTGGGCAAATCATCTGCTTGGTGTGACCATGACTTCCTTTAGAACAGGACAAAGCTATAGTTTGAGATGGAGAACTACTAAAAAATAGGATGAATTGCTCAGAATATTTATTTAAATAAGGATGTTATTTAAACCTATGGTATTTGTTGTTTTTAAAAGCAGAAGCAATCTCTCATGTTAATCTTAGAAATTCTATGCTTTTGTCTGCAGTCCTAGCAGTGTGGAGGTTAAGAAGAAAAGGTGGCTTTACAAGTGCTTGAAGACTAAGTTTTTTATTCAGCATTACCCTGGAAATCTTCCATGACTTTATTTGTTTAATTTATATTTCAAGTAAAGGCTTTAGCTGTAATGCTTTGTTTTCTGTCACCTATGCAAGTGTCAGGGCTTTAATTTGGGAGGCTGAACACTTGCCTTGTAAAGTTTGTACTGTATGATTTTTCCTATCTCAAGTTTTATCAGTATATAACATTTGAGCATGAAAAATACTCTCCAAGAATAGATGTGATTAAATTTGTGCCAGTCTAGAAAGAATCACTAGTTGTATATAAATGAAGTCTCTGTTTTCCATCTTCATCAGTCAATTTGCAGAAGATATGTATTTGAATTCAGAGAACTGTGCTGGCAAAATAAGATTTAACGTGTTTCAGTGTCAGCTGGAAAGCTTTGGGATAGTGGAACTATGGTGTTAGTGTTACCAAGTACAAGTACAAATTGCCTAAAGGAGAAGAAAGATGAGAAAATAGGCATAAAAATCTCCAGAACTCCAGAAAGCTAAAAAGCAGGCAAAAAAAAAAAAGCATATTTATTGTCTTAGGTGCTGTATCTTTCTGCTGGTTTAATTTTTCATATGTGCAATACTTGGAGTTTACTTTGCCCTTGGTGATTCTTCCAGAATTTTTTGTTACTGGAATAAAGCCCTAAAAAGTTTGGTCATTAAAGCAAAACTGCAAAAGGCCATATAGCATTTCTCTCTTAGGGGAACTGGAATGGTAAATCAGAAATGGACAAAATAAACATTGGCAAGAGAACAGCACTCAGAAAATATATAGCAATTTCTGTTCATTTCTTCAATCTTTCCAGGTTTTAAATCATACCTGTAAGACCCAATGATGATTAATATTTGGGCCCATGTCTGACATTTGTTGTAATTTGAATAGTAATTTGTGCAACTTGGTCTTATGGAAAATCATTGGAAGGGAGAACATCAGCCATACCAGCACAGAGGATACAAAATAAAAATAAATAATATTTTCTGGGATAAATGCTGGACTTTTTTTGGAACAGACTGACTCTGTCCTTGAAGAGCATAGCAAATGAAATCCGTGAAGACAAATCATTCTGAGAGCTGATAGATGCAGCATCACTGGGAAAGACAGAACATGTTTCTGCCAGGCATGTGTGGGAATAGGGACTTGAATATTTTCATTAATCTTGTCATAGCTTATTGCTGTTAACTTCCACAACAAAGATGGATTTTCCTTTGTAGCAGTGAATGAATATGCTTCCTGAAGAAGGCTTTGACAATCTACCTTTTTCACATTCAATTATTTTTTACATCATTCATTCTTGCTAGAATTAAGCAACTCATTGTTTAATAGAATTGGAATAACTTAAAAAAATGCTGCACCATTATATGTTACATCCAAATCACTCTTAATCACATCAGATTGTTTTCTCTTTCAGATGTGGAAAGGTAACCCCATTTAAGGCTCAGGTTACTCAATAATGAGGTCCACAGGCACTGTGGTGACTTGTGCTGGATTATTAAGGTCAAAATGGTAGTTCCTAAGAACTAAGAAATCTCTAGTGAAATTTCCTTCTCATTTCAGATTTCAAGAGCTCTGTCTCACAGTATTCACTTTTGTATTTACATCTTTGAAAACTGGAATGAGTCATTATCTGCTAGCAACATTCGGGGTGGGGGGGAAGGAAAGACAAGGTGTAGAGATTGTTCAGGAGTTATTTATGGTCACTCTGAAAGTATGAGATGGTACAGAGACTCAGAAACAATGTTTACTAACCACGCAGAGCTGCAGGAATGGCTGTAAGGGAGAGAAGTCACTTTTCAAAGACACACCAGGCTTCATCTTGGGGCTCATGGTTCCAAACACAGTTCACCAGGTGAGTGGCCTCAGAAATAATTATTTCTTTCATATGACTGGATTTGTGTCACATCTGCCTTCGACTGAGCAGCATAAATAGGCATTAAAAAAAGAAATCCTATCTTTAGTTCTATCCTACTTTTTGAGCATGACATCCATTCATTTCTCTGTGAGCAAATATTCATAGCAGTGAACAAATTCTTTTCATAATCAAGAGAAAAAAAAGACTCTTGAGACTCTTCCTCTTCAGCACCAGGAAGAAAAATGTTTTCAAAATAGCTATAAACAGGAGTTGCAAGTGTCTTCAGCTGTTCACTCCCTGTCGCTTTGCAGCCAGCTTTTCATCACTGTCTGTAGCTCGGGCTATGTATGTTGCTGCAGGGACTCTCTTTTCCTCATCAGTTCTCAGCAGTCCAGGATTAAACATATCTGATGCTTAATATGTATCCATTAAGCTAGTAATGAATAATTGCTGAAACGGTTTCTTTCGGTGAATGAGTGGCTGACATTTTTCTGATGTATTTTATTTTAAGAGCTTAAGTTAATTGAACTCTAAATGAAAAGCTTCATTCTGAATCTCTGAAGCCAGTGACATTTTTGACATGGCCTCAAGGGGAAAAGCATGAGGCCACATGGGCATAATTTGGGAATTCCTTATCTGCATGTCTGGTACTCCTGAGGTACCATTATGAATGGGATTAAAAATCTGAACAGAATTGCAGTCGCAAAATCGATGCTATGCCCTCTGCAGCTGAGAGTAATTTCTTGAACAACAGGAGTTGTTTGTTGCTATGAAAGTGTTAAGGATCTCTGCCTGAAGGGGAATGAGTAATAACTGCTGGGAAAAATAGGCCCAGATCTGTATGCATCCTGAAATCTCAGTTCTCAGAAAGGCACTTCATTATACTTACAAGTGTACATATTTAGATGCACGCATTTAATATATACATTTAATGCAGGGGAATTAATGAAAACACTTAAGAGTTTAAGTAGAAGCAGGTGGCTAGGTAGTCGGGAATTAATGAAAACACTCAAGATTTTAAGTAGAAGCAGGTGGCTAGGTAGTACAGGATCAGACTGGCAAGAAAGGGAAGAGAGAGAAGGGAAGAGGCAGATGTGCAGCAAAGTGCAGAGCCAGGTTATTTCCATTATAGACGTGTACTTTCCAACAGACGGTGAGTAGGATTTTTGCTGGAAGCATTCACTGAGGTTTGAGATTGGCTGTAAATTAAATGAAAGACAAAGGAGAGGAGAAGGGTTAATGTAGACCTGTAAAAGAGGTATACCAATAATTGATGCTTTCCTTCACTACCGAAATTGATTAAAAAACCCAACTAGAATTAAATCACAACTTAGAATTATCTTTTTCCCTTACATCTTAATTTTTACATTGAAGAAAACATAAATTTTCAACTCCTAAGTGTCTAAGGTTTTTTCCTAATTAATTTTTTTGTGAAGCATGTAAGGCATAAATGTAAACAAAAATGATTATTTGGACAATTTAATTTTGAAAACAGAAGCTAAATATATCCAACAATACTGATTTTGCCAACGTTTTTTCAGTTCTTCCTCTTACAAATTAAATAGCCTTCATAGCAAACCCTCTGAGGTTTTTTGATTTGCTTTAGCAAATGACAGATTGGAGAAGGAATTTCTTGCAAGTATACTGATGATGCATCTGAAACAGTCCATCAAAAAAGAGCCTAAAGATATGTAGGACTGCGATGTCCTCATCACTGAACATTAGTAGATCAATAAAAAGGAGAAATGGAGCAGTAGTTCTATACTTCTGACTGTGAAATACAGGATTATTTGGCTTATTACCCTATTTTAACTGCTGTGATCTCCCTTGAGGTCACAACTGCTAGTTTGGGAACCACCGAACGAGAGTGAAGCATTAGCCAGGAGGTGCAGAAATGAGGCTTGACAGGAGGCAGAGCTGCCTTCCAGCAGGGACAATTCCCCACACTGCTCTGAACTGCTGGCTCTGGATAACAAGGAAGGTGTTCTCTATTGGCTTGCTTTGATGTGAGGGAAAAAAAGCCACGAAGAGGTACACTAATGGTCTCTTGTTAGCTTGTGTTTGAGATCATTTGAGGTAAAAGTCTAAACTGAAACAGCTCTACCCCCATCCCCACATTACCTTCTGTATGGAGTCATTTGACAAGTTAGTTCCTTGGCTTTATTCACGTTTGTTTCTTATTGCCTAATGATTTAAATTACTTCTTGCTAAGTGTGTGTTTTCTCCTTATAAGACTGTGCTTATGGCACTCTAAGTAAAGCTGCAGGTTTTGAACTAGCCTGTGGTACTGATTTCTGTTATTACGGCGCACTAAGCTGTCAGCCCTTGATAGATGATGCCTAATCAGCTAGTGGGGACAACAGCTGAAGATCATACTTGTGCCAGGGAGGAAAATAAAGCCTGGTTAAAATGTGTATTTGTGGTATTATAAGTAGTGACAAGGATTCTCTACTAATGCTCTGTGCAAGGAAGAAAAACTGCAGACCCTTCAGTTATTTTAGGAAGTTATCCCCGTGGGTGCTAAACAGTCTGATAGAAATGAAAATAGTGAGCATTTTAAAGATACACATATATCCATATTTATAACTTATATTCATGGATTTTTATTTGATTTTTCTTTTATTTCAGAAGTTTCATATAACAAGAGTGGCCGAGATTTTTTTTTTATAGAATTGTTTCTAATTTTCAATGATAAATATCTCTATTTGCTGAATACAGGAGGGAGTTTGCCATGTTGCACATGGCACACTGTGGGATAGGAGGGTGTTCTGAAGGTTGTCTCAGAGGTTTTGCAATGGTTATAAATTCTGGTTTCCCTTGGATCATTGGCTACCAAGAAAAAATAAAAATTGACTTTACAGGAGGTAGTTTGCCATGTTGCACATGGCACACTGTGGGATAGGAGGGTGTTCTGAAGGTTGTCTCAGAGGTTTTGCAATGGTTATAAATTCTGGTTTCCCTTGGATCATTGGCTACCAAGAAAAAATAAAAATTGACTTCTGTTCCTGCTTTAAAAAAGGAATTTACTTACTACTGGTACTGCAGTTGTGATTTTTTTTCCAAATTAATTGAAATTTGTAAATCAATATGCTGCTTCTGAGGCTGAAAATGACATATATTCTGTGCTATTGTGACAGTTCTTATCTTTCATCTGGCAATGAATCAGTGATGCTGATACTGAAAATCAAAACTGGAAGCTGTACTAGAATAAGAATACAACTTTATATAAATTATATGAAAACTGTTGGTACTTTACTTAAAAATATAGTCCTGTTTACTCAACCCAAATCATCTTGGTAGTGCTGAGTTCTTCCTGTCTTTGCTCTTCAGTTGTCTTCAGAACACTTGATCTCTGACATTCCCATTAGTTCAGGACTACTCCAGGATGTTGTCTATGCCCAGTGCCTGCTGAGGAATGGAAAGGAGGTCTGGTAGTGTATCCATTGGCAGCTGCCTGCACTGCTGAGGTCATTGGAGAGGGCATGGCCTATGTTCAGGTCCCCCTTGACTTCTGGCTAAGCTTCAAATAGGGAACAGCTGAGCCTTTATTAGCAACTACCTATTTGTAATGTGATTTTAGGAGTTGAGGTCTGCATTGAGCTTTCGTGACAATTGCATGCACAGCACTGTTTCCTCAATTGTCTGCAGCCTAAAATCAAGTTGACTTATTAATGGATGATAACTGAGGAGCACAACTACTTGTATCTGTAAGGTCACAAACTCCCATACTTGAACAATTAGAAATTTTGATACAAACCAGCATAAAGATTCCTGACCATTTGAGATGGGCTGTCACCACTCGTCATATGCAGACAACTCTAGAGATCTTATGCCCAGAATGACCATGTAAGTAAAAAATTCTAGCTCAGAATGAATGTGGGAAATCCTGTTTTGTGAATTTAGCATCTCATGCTTAATCCTGGATTATTAAAACTTATTGTACACTTCCCCTCTCAGGCTTGTGCTAAAAGAAGTATCTGTAATGTTTTTTGAACAACAAAATAAAGCAGACTAGGACAGAGTTTCAGAAAGATGGGAAGATATTAGGTTGAAATAGAAAGTGAAGTGTAAGAAGTACTGAAAAGGCAGACTCTTAAAGAGAAGGCAGGGCATTTCAGTAGATCATAGGAAGAGCAATGAAAGAATGAAGTAATGCAGCATTAATTGTAGGTTACCTTACTCCATACATCTGAAATATCTGAATTGGTTTCATTTCTTCATGTTCCATGGTTTCATTCAGAAATTTGTGTACATTTATTAGGGGCATCATAATTCTGCTTTAAGCAGAGGAAAAATATTATTTGTTCCATGGTTCAGAAATTTGTGTACATTTATTAGGGGCATCATAATTCTGCTTTAAGCAGAGGAAAAATATTATTCTCAATATCAGTTTGCTGTAATTTTTGACAAAACGTGACTATAGTCTAATGAATAATATCTTGTGATTACCTCTCTCTTTTAAGAGGCTGGACTATGCCTGACTCCCATAGAAACTCCTACTCCACAGATAAATGTAGAAATTTGTGTACATTTATTAGGGGCATCATAATTCTGCTTTAAGCAGAGGAAAAATATTATTCTCAATATCAGTTTGCTGTAATTTTTGACAAAACGTGACTATAGTCTAATGAATAATATCTTGTGATTACCTCTCTCTTTTAAGAGGCTGGACTATGCCTGACTCCCATAGAAACTCCTACTCCACAGATAAATGTTTAATTATTATTTGGGATTGTTTAGATCCCCAGATGAAAGACGCGGGAAGTGAAGAGTGGCAACATGCTGTAGAATGTCATTAATTTACAGTAATTGACATATCCAGTGCAATCACTGGATTTTATGAAGCAGTCAATGAGGAGCAAATCATGCTTATTTGCAGTCACAAGGCTTAGACTGTCTCCCTTGTTGCAGCAGCTGTGATTCATTTCCTCTACACAGGGAGTGGAAAATGGTTTCCTGGGACAGGGAAAGGGTCAGACAGTGTCAGAGTCACTTTTTCACATAGGCTTGTATGAGGAGCATCAGAAGTATGCAAAACATTACATATGAGACTTCTCTTTGATTGCTTCTTATTTTCTTGCTTCTGTTTGGAGAAGGCATTCACTAATTTAATACAGTGGGATAAAATGTACTATTGGAAGGTTGAGGAAGACTATGAGACCATGGTCAGCTCATGCTTCTGTCTTTTGGCAGTAACCAATCCTTACAAATATTATTGTGGGGGAAAATCTGACTCCAGTCTGAAGTGGGGAATAAAGAGGGAATAGATATTTTCTCCTTTTGCAAATCTGCTGTGATAAAATGGAAGTAGAAAACATTTGTTTCAATGACTTTGCATAGATAATGGAATAGTCATATATTTCCTTCTCTTTGTAGAACCCAGATGCTTTCTCTGGATCTTACATGTAATTGTCAATTCAGTTTCTGTTTGGAAGACCTTCCTGTGTTTTACTCTCTCATCATAATAAAGAGGATATATAAGCTCTTTTTAATTATGAAATAAATCCGACCTAGCAAGAGAGACTAATAGTTCAGCACCCTGAGTTGATAAATTGCTCTTTACAATCTTTATATCAACTATTTTCTGTTGCAGCCTAGGGTTTTATGAGCAGAGCTGTGCACATGATAACATCTCTAACATGGTTTATTTAAATCAAGCAATCCACAATGATGAAAACACACCCCAAAGCTGGATTAGTCAATCTGTTGTAACTGAACAGTACATCACTATTAAGGTTCATAATGGGTTTTGTGAACTCAGTAGCTTCTCATCTAAATGAGATTTTATGGGATTTGTATGTCTTTAATGCTAACTGTTCAAGATTTGTAGATGTTAAAATCACATTTAAGTGCTGGGTTCAAATGATTTCAGATGTTACAGTGTTGTTATTAACTTTTCCCAAATGTCATCGAAATAGATGAGCACGGTAATAAATGCCTCATGCTTTGTAATATGCAAATAGTCAGAAAGCAGAGATTTTTCAACTTTTCCATTTTTCAAATGGCAGATGGTTTCATAACTGAAGTTGTCATGAGTAGAGAAACACAGTAATATGCAGTGATTCAGGAAACAAGGAGGGAATAAATACACTAAATAGGGAATAGGTGCTCTGTCATCTCGTCATTCATGCAGTAGTTCATGGCTGTACTAAACACTGTTAATTAAATTAGCATCTGTGCAGTATGAGAATATACATCAAAGGACCAGTTTCTGTTCTTCATTCTATGACCTAGCTCATGCCAAAACACTGAAGCACTCGGTGTAAAGGGCAAACCAGGACTCTCAGCAGCCTCTTGGCTACGGCGTGGCCAAGGAGTGTATGGCACAGCTGAGAAAGAAGGATGATGCACTGGAGAGGGCTTAGAGAAGCTGGAGGGGATGTGTCTTTTGGGGGGTCATGATTTGTTCTTTGAATCCTAAAGAGACTGATTTGTATTATTTTGATCATTATGACAATAACTGAAATGTTTGCAACTTTCTCCCTGAGTATGATTCTGCAAAGGGCATCAGAAAGCTGTGAGGGCACCAGACGTGCCATGTGCCATTGGATTTGGGCTCTCAGAATTGAGGTGCACTGAAGTCATCAGCTCCTGAAAGGCTATGCTGGCTGCAGGACCAGAATCATAACACAGGGATGAAAAATCAATGTGTTCTCAAATTTTTTTTAAAAGAAGTGTAACTTCAAATGAAATACACTGAATGAAACATTCATTAGGACATATCAATGGTGAGCCATGCTGCTGCATAATGAGGATTAAATACCATCTAAGAAAGTGCCAAGCCTGTACAGTGAATATTCCTTAAGGAAAATTTTCCCAAATCTGTCAAGTCAATCAGCTTTTATGTATGACTTGAATACAGCCTGATCAAGCCACAGCATAGTTTTATGGGTCAGAAATAAACTTCTGGCTTGTGCTGAGGTTAAGCATTTAGACCCTCCAGTCTGTGTTGTCTAGCTGAAACCAAAATGTGAACTAGAGCTACACACAGTCATGGGTCATAGCCTTTTTTCTCTTTAATACTATTAAAATGATAACTCTAGAGTGCTTTCAGTTAATGAGGTAATTACACTATCCTGGATTTGACCTTGAAGTTTATTGCTCATTTAACAAGAAATGAGAAGCTGAGATATGTCTTTGTTGCTGGACAGATCTTGAAAATTTTGAATATAAGAGCCAATCAAAGCAAAAAGATTATAGTGGTGAATTGGAGATATAAATTTGCATATTAATAGTGTTGCTGAGAAAAACCTGCATGGTGATCATGCAAATCTTTTAACTCTGGCTCATAATGGTTGTCTGTCAACTGCAGCGCAGGGATCCTCATGCTGCATGTTCACTGTCGGGTTTTGATAGAGCAGATTTGCAAATGGCAGAAACAATTACTAGTGTAAGGAAAGACATAACTATGTAAACTTTTCTGCATAACTTATTTGCTGAACAGATCTTGATAGATAATCAGATCCCTCTCTCATCTGAATCACAGCAACTTTAAAAAAACTAACTTAAAAAAATGCAAGTTTTCTTATAGAATACAAAATTCACCATTCTCTTTTCTTTGAGAAAAACATGCTTTGAATTCAAGGGCAAAGTTCCTTTGCTGCTGTAAAATTGGGTATTAAAAATATAATGAAAATAATATCCTAATAAAAGATTAAAAGGATTTAAGGGTTTAATAATTAACTATAAGAACATGGGGGCAGAATTTTCTGTTAGATGGCATATGTAGGAATAGTTACCATGGCTATTTAGTTTGGTTTTTTCTGTGGAGAATATAGAAGTTTGTATTTCCTGAAACTCCAGGCAAAACAAGGAGCAGGTGGAACTAGCAGTCAAATTCGAATTTGAGAAAGGAAAAATCATTCACAATCTTTTTGTCAGTTCTTGTAGTGAAGTGATGTAAAATACTCTGAGATTTTTTTTCTGTAATTGTTTAAAAATATTATTTTTGTGCTTTAAACACCCATCAGTTTAATTAAGTTGATTGCTTTGCAGTAGTGTTCAATAGAGAGTTTTTCTGTAATTGGTGCCATGGTGAGTTTTTCTGGCTGATTGCTTAATTTAACTGTGTTAGTGTGAACAACAATATCATCATCTGGTTAAATATGTTGTTATAGACATTGTGAATTTAGAAATTTAGAACTTGCAATCTTTTATCTTTTGGACTATAGTCCTGTTTTAAACATATATGTCCTTCTCTTTGCAGAAGATTGTATTTGTACGTTTGTGGAGAGGAGAAAAAGGTATTATAACATATTACAGCAAATCTTCAGCTCTGCAGAAATAGCAATGAATGTGTGTCCTCACTTCTTGTCTGAGGACAGTAGATGGACCTCTGAAAAGCTGAAGAAAGCACTGCCCTAGCTCTTTGATATGGTGTATGCCCATGATGCTGCCAGGTCTTTTTCCACATGGTGTTGCTTAGCTGGTGATTGCTTTGTTAGAGGCTGTAGACTCTCCTTAAACCTGTGTTTGCTCATCTCTTCTCCTCTTTCTTCCATTATGAAGGAGATATCAACACAGTCCATCTCTTTACACGACAGCTCTAGCCTTCTATCTCATTTGAAAAGAGCCAGTGAACATTAATTCCTTACAAAGAAAAGACAGGCTGAAGGTTTGTGAAATGGAAATTCATTCCTGTCACTTTATTACTTGGACCTTTAAAGGTACTTTAAATAAAATACAGCTTTGTATAGTCATCTTAAAAGATGTACTCTTTCATTTTATTGGATATCCAGTCATCAGAAGATATAAATAATTTTAGAAATACGTTTTTTGTTTGGCTTTTTTTTCTGTAACTGTTTCAATCACCATAATTGAGCTTCATTACCAAGAAGTTATGATATAAAACTTATACTGGAGAAAATAAGTTTCATCTGTTAATGCCTGCAAGAATATACATTTTTCATTCCATGGAAAATACTTGTTTACCTCTGCGGGAAATATTTCCAAACATTGTCAGGAAACATCTCACACATTTGGTTTGACCTCTTGGAAAATACTTGTTTACCTCTGCAGGAAATATTTCCAAACATTGTCAGCAAACATCTCACACATTTGGTTTGACCTTTGGAATATTTTTACTCTTAAATGAAAATACTAACATCTTGATACAGAAATGAAAACTGCAAGTATGGAAACTCTTCCTCCGATTTTAAGTTTAGTGAACAAATGTGAAATGCTAGAAAGTCATCAGGTGACATGATGATAATATTTAAAAGTCTAAATTCTAAATTTAAGAATTGACACACCTTGCCCAAGAAAACACAATGTATCACAGAAGGAAAATAAATGGAACTGCTACTGGGTAAAGGAACTGGTAAACTAACATTTGCATTGAGTTTATAAGAAATAGAATGAGTAAGTGATTATATTTCCATTACCAAATCATTTTGTGCCTTTAACAATTCTTCCCCAATTTGTGTTTTGTTAATATTTTAACATTTCAGGTGTGTTGGCAGAAAGTTCTTAAACACAAAGTCATCATTCTTTAAAATTATCTACCCTGAACCTTTAGTAAACCATAATAACATCAAAACTACAGAGCAAATCATAACTCAGCGTTCAATGTGTGTGAAAGAAATGGAAGAAAATATCACATCAGAGTAATTGGAAATATAAAGTTAGGGTGTTTTATTGATATGTAATGAGATCTAGAAAGAAAGAGAGCAGAGCTGGACTGTGGTCTTTAAGGAACATCTTGATAAGAAAAGTGAAGGACTTTTGGAAAAGTTAGGTAACTAACTATAAATAATTCTTAGTCATTAATTCTTCTGGGGTTTGTTTGTTTGGTTTTGGTTGGTTGGTGTCTTCACTTGTTTGTTTATTTCAATATTATCCAATAATTTTAGCAGGACTTGTGGACAAACTATAAATATTTTATCAACTGTGATCCCGATCACCACTCAGTCACCTTTTTCTTTTTGTCAGCTTTACTGACCACTTTTCTAGTTATTTCCAGTAAATCTTTCTCTTTATATGAAAAATGCAGACCAGGACAAAATGTCCCTGGCCCACAGCTGTGCCTGTTTTAATCTATATTTAATCAATTTTAATCTATATTCCAATCTAGCTTCTAAATTATTCTACTAATCTTGAGTCAATACCTGAGCAGAAATAAATTTATGAGAACAGGATTTCTCAGTGATGTCATTGAACACAGGAATTACCTTGTGTTGTATAAACCTATGAACAGCAGAAAGAAAATCCAGTTGAAAATAGTTGTGTGCTCTATATCTGCAGCCTCTGCCCTTAATGAGGAAGACAGAGAGTATTTAGTTGTTCTTATATTCATCCCTGATTCAGTTAAACCACTCTGACAGAAAAATAAAGCTTCAGTAAATCAAGCACTGCTTTTTCCAACCCTTTGAAAAATTTTTGAAATCATTTAATATTATGATTATGTACAGCAAGTTGACTGCCAATAAATATTTCAGATATTCAAATATAATTACGTATACTTAAGACTGAGACAACGATTTCAGCCTGACAGAACTTTTCATTTGGATCATGTAACAATTGTTGCAAATGAGTGTAGAGATGCAAATAAAGTCAGAGAAATAAAACTCTTACTCCTGTATTTTGCCTGGAGTAGGTGTTTGGGCTTGTGATTGAAGAATTGGTTTCAATTGTCATGTCTTGTAGATTTTACTTGAGTGTAATTTTTTCCTGAAATCTGTACAGAACAGTCTTTGGGAACAGTGAATTATAGTATTTCCTGACAATATGGCTAGAAGAAGATATGTTTTCTAATTAACCTGAAAATTATAAAAGTTTTCATCAGCAGCTTCTCCAGTAATAGAGCAGATGATGCAAACATTCATGAAAATATGTATCCTTTACTGTCTAAAATGCTTAGTCTGCTAAAACTTTGACTATGTTTTCCTTGAGATATGATCAGAACAATAAAATGAAACTAGTCCATAAAATTTTCTAGCAGCTGTCACTGTCAGAGATGCAGAATCTACCATGACAAATGCACAAAAATCATGATACCTGCTATCCATAGAAGACAGAATGGTTCACTGGAGGTTATTTAATGTCTTTTATTACATATAAGGAATTATCCAGGTAAATTGCAGCTGACAGAGTAAGTTCAACATGGCAGAGAATGCATGTGCCTGTCCTTTCCCCAGAGGCTTCGTAATTGCTGAGAACTCTAGGCTAAAAAGCACAATGATTTGTGCTGTAATTTGTGTTGTAAAATTTCATTGGCATAAAACATCAAATGAGATACGTTTGGTTTGCTAATGACACGGATTTTGTGTTCCCATTTACATCAGATAAGTAGATTTTGGATCCAAGAGGTTTTTTTTCTAGAACAAAAGGCATCATCAGTTTTAATCCAGCTAGAAGGAAGATACATTGAGTGATTTAAAGAACAGTGTGATAGCTGAGGATTTAATATTTGCAGTGTGTGTTGTGATTTTCAGATCCTTTACTTTTATAGAGGCTCAGGTGACACTGATGGCCACAGCCACTTGGGCTTGTGAGTGTTTGGACATTTGTAACTATGCTGCCAGGGACACAACCATTTCTGTAGGCCTTTACATGGTTGTATTGAGTAGCTGGATTGAGCTGTACTCAAGGATATTGTGCAAGTCAGCTGAGTAGCAACCCCAGATTTCTTGAATATTGTAACAAATTTGGTGGTCAATGGACCTAAGGGATCAAGTTTGTTAGTATTGATCTCTCACTTAGTAAGCCTTCAGTTCAAAAGATTCAGACTCAGAAGATTTTTTTTTTCCAGATTCAGAAGATTTTGACTCAGATGTCAAATCTTGGCTGTCTACCTGTCATATGAAGTCAGTATCAAGATGTACTTTTGAATGTTTTTGAAAGTTTTTTTAAATTTAAAAATCAGGTTGACCTGGATAATTTTTCTCATAATAGTATCTGAAATGTGGAACATATCTTAAAAGTTTAATTTTGCTTTATTTCTTACATCCTTTCTGTTGGCCTGTACATCATTTTGGGAATTATTTAGGCAGTTTTAAATTTGGGCATAAATCGATTCTTATGGTTTAAAAATTACTTGAGAAGGCTACTACTGCTCTCAATATTACTCATTTGCAAGCTTTCTTTTAGGATAACACAAGTTTAAAATCATGCAAATGATGTATCATAGGGGACATATCTATTTCTGGTATTGACTCTTTGCAAGCTGGAAACAGCCATAGTAAATTTTTTGGAACAAACATGGATAATGATAAATGCTGCTGAAAGCATTAATTTTCCTATATCATCTTAGCTGTGCTAGGTTCTCATGCTAACTGCCTAATACAGTTTTCTTTATGCAAAAGACTAAAAAAAAAAAGAGGAAGAACACTAATGAGTGGAAAGGCAGGCACATAAAGAAGGAAGATATCAGCTGTCATGTCTCATCTCTTAGGCAAACCTTGGGGAGGTGACCATGGGAAGTGTCATGGCAATTCTCACTCTAGATGTGTTGACATATGGCCAGGATTAGGCTGTTGGAATATCCACAATGTCCTCAGTAACCTGGAAGCTAAAGAAGGAGTGAAAGTAGCTGAAGGGCTGCAATGCACTTGCTTCAGTGTATTCTCATCCATTTCATGTCACAATTCCTTGTTGAACTTACTTTTTTTTAAGGAGCAGAAGTGGTATGATAATGAAAATATTAAATTTTCTCATTACTTTCTCCATCTAAGCCTAATTTTCAGTATTCTGATTTAGACCATCAGCTTCTAGCATATTCATTAGATGGTCTAAGGCAGGTACCATCAAGCAGCTTTTTTTCCCCAGTTGTTTTAGTCTTTTAACTTTTGCTGACTTTAATAGAGAACTTTATTTAACCACACTATTACTGCCTATGGCACTGCAGATTATGGCTTGTATGTAAAGTGGTTACTACTGCTGTTGCATTGGTAATTCCTGGGGATATGACATCCTTTCACTACTGCCAATCTTATTTCTTTGGACATTTCTGTTCTTTAACTACTCAGCAGGACTGTTCATCGTGATAAAGAGGTATTATCTGTTAGTATTGCTGGCCATCTCTGTAATACAATAAAATCAAAATGAAGAGCCAGCAGACAATTGAAGACATCTGTTATCCTCTAATGATTGGCATCTTGACTTATAGTCTGTCATTCGGGAATGACAAATGTTTCATTTGCCAGCACACACTTCCACTGAACCTTATACCTAAAGTCCTCAATTCTATCAAATGTGGGTTTGATACAGGGTATGTTCCAAAAGAAAACAAGTTATGTGGGGTTTTTTACATATTTATGATCCATTTGGATTTCTCTGTACGTTTTGTAAAACTCCTACATTGGGTGGACTTGAGTTGTCTCTGTGCTTCAGTAAAATGCTTGTTAAGGTTTGTTTAAATTTAGAGTTAGTCTAAAGAAGAGAAAAATCGAAGTTTTTAGAAGCTGAGAATATTTTCACTATATTCTTTATGTGCTGTTTCTAGAAGTTTTAATGCTTGCTACCTGCCATTTTCCCATGGAAATTTTTTTCATAGATATTTCATGTATCATATCATCTGTTCCTGTTTTTCAGAACAACTACCTCATTTGAAGTGCTGTTATGTTTTTACTGACTAAATTGTAGGAACGTATGCACCAGCTGTCAGAATGGTTCTTTTTCTCAGGCCTACTATGTTTTTTTCAAATATTTACTCTTTCTTGAACCCTGCAGAGAACACAGTGCCAATAATTGATAGGTTTTAAAAGGAGCTAGATGCTCTATGAAGCAGTTTCTCTCACTGCACAGATTCTGTTGGGGAAAATAATGAAGTCAACTGTGTGTGTGTTTAAATATGAATTTAGGTACGTATTATTAGATAGTTATTTGGAAAATGTTGTTTCTCCTAATGAATAATTCCATTAGCAGCCCAAAAGTTTTTTGGAGAAAGACTTAAAATGTGGATAGATGATATAAGAGAGTGGAATAGAAAATAACCAGAGATAGACTATTAAAATTGCTTTGCATGAAGAAAGGAAATTAACCACTGACCTAGGAGGGAAGCTGAGGTTGAAACCATAGCAATGTGTTTCAGAGTTACACGAAAGGAGAGGATTCTTGATAAATTTTCTGAGCCAAAGATTTTATAGCAAAATCCTAACGAAACTGAGCAGCCAGGCAGGAAAGGCATACATGCACTGACATTAGACAGAGTTACTAATGGAGCACAGACTAAAATTACCCTTTCCTGGGAAACTTTTACTTGTTACAGCATTTATGTTCAAGTTGGTGTGGGTTTTTTTCAGCTGGGAGATGACAAACCTCATAAGATGTGAGGAGGAGTTTTGCCAGAAATGAGGGCAGAAAGGTGCTGGTACACAACTGGTGTAGAGCAAAGTGTGTGTCTGGAGTAGATTTAGGATTGCAGGGCTGAGAGTGAGAGAAGTTTAGGAGCAGACAAACATGTGTAATCAGTGCTGCTGAGGAAAACAAGCAATCTGTGAGGACTGGTTTTAGTGGACTTTATCAAGGTCTGAATCAGAGTTCTCTGTAGAGTTACCCTGAAAAAGAAGAAAAGAGAAGCTGCAATCACTGCTCTTACCCTGTGTTAGAGATAAGACTTGTAGACACAATCTTTCTCTGTGTTTGTATTAGCTCATTTCCCTCTATTAGTCACTCAGAACAGAAACACACAGTCAAATATAGCAGGATTTTTTGCAAGTGTGTTCCTGCTTGTTAAACTTGAGAATTGTTTTTCCCTTATATACATAATGACTTTCCCAAGGGCTAAAGTACAAATCCAAATTGGATGCACTCTGTATACTCATCAAGAAATTTTGGCAAGAGGCCACCTGGGAGTTGTCCATAGTTACTGGAGTTTCTGCATTTCAGATTCCACATTAATGCTTTCTGGGTATGTCTCATCTTTGGAAGTCTGCACTGCATGAGAAAACACAGCATTTTTAACAGAAATGCATTTTGTTTTCATTCTCAAGGAATAATTTGCAGACTTTCCCTGTCCCTTGTGTGACATCTCATAATATCATGATGATTTTCTTTGAATCCT
The DNA here is from genome assembly GCF_000695815.1 of Acanthisitta chloris. Lineage (NCBI taxonomy): Eukaryota > Metazoa > Chordata > Aves > Passeriformes > Acanthisittidae > Acanthisitta > Acanthisitta chloris. The sequence goes on from NW_008649749.1 coordinate 60,191, forward strand.
TTTTTTGGAAAGGTAGTGAAAAGGAGTCTAATTAAGAAAAAGTGTCAAGGAGAGAATATTGGCATGCACTTAACACTCTGGGGTTTGTGTATGATAACTAGACTTTTTTAGGATGAAATAATTTTTATTTTGTAACTTGGCTACAATCCAATAGCAATATCGTCATAGAATGGTTTGCTGGGAAGTATTTATATATAGTGATTACTGCTTTTAATTGATTTTATATATTTATTTTACTTATTTTCTTGAGCTCATAATGTTATACTTCACTTGATACTGTGTTGAAATAGAACCTGATGTCTGCAGACCATAAATTGCAGTTTATTTATTCATTTATTGTTTGGAATGTGTTATGAATCCAAATCTAGACCTATAAAACAAGAAACAATTGAGTACAATATTCAGAGGAGATTCTCTATAGTGTTAATAGATGTTGATATTTGTTGTAGACAAACTTTAAGGGAAATAATATAAAGCCTGTTATTAATTTAGATAAGCAAGTTAAACAAAAGAAGAATAACCAGTTTAGCAGGGAATCCTACTAAATTATTCAGATTTAAGTGAATAAACCCTTATTAAAAAGTGATGAAATCTGGAAAAAAGAATGTCACCAATCCCAACAGTGCATTTTTGGGAAGCCAGATACACTGTGTCTGACAGAGTGAGAGGATTCTTCAGAGTTGGCTATGGAACAGCAGCAATCAGTGCTCAAAGCAAACAGAGGTGTTCAGCTCTGCTAATTCAGGGGAAGAACCCTGCTGTGCTAAAACCACTTTCAGGTGGAGAACATATTTCTAACCCAAGGCACCAAAGTTCTTATAGGCAATTTGAACAAGTGAAATCTGATTGTCTTTACAGACAAAGTCTGTCTGCCAAGTAAATGAGCAGTGTCAGCCATTGCATCCCTCATCTTCCTTCACAACACTTTATAAATTCTGCTTTTTGTTCACTTGGGTTGCTATGGTTTTCCTGTAGGACAAACCAACAAATTTAGAAAATATAATTAGGAACTATTCTTGGGATCTGAGGTGTGGAGAGTTTGGTTTTATGGATAGTGAAGCTAGAATATAGCACCTTGTTTCTATATCTGCTGTGAAGTTCTCAAGTCTGTTTTGTTTTTCTTTTTTGTATAGGCTAACTGATGCTTTTAATTGGGACCAATATGAACTTTCACAGAGTTTGTAATCTATCATCTTAATGAAATTGAAGATTTCTGGTTATTAAAGAAAAAAGTATTTCTTTGCCTCATAGCTTTATCCAAAACTGGGAGAGAAGTTGAAAAACACCTTAAAAACATTATTCACTTCTGTCTTTATCTCAGTTAGAATTGTAGCAGACCAAAAATTTTTATGACAGAAATAATTTTTAATGATTTTTGCTATCAAATAGAGGACAATGAATTAATGGCACCATTTAGCCAATAGTTCAGTGCTATTGTTTCATTTCTATTAGTACAAGTAAATAGTTTTGAGGTGTGGATTCTTTAAAGAATACAGAATTTATAGGGTTTTTATTATTTTGTTGCAGTTACTAAAAAAATGAAATATCAGTTTATAGGATAAAAATGAGTGCTTTTATTTGTTGCCTTTTTTTTTTTAGCAGAACACCATAACTATGAAAATAAGACTCCATGTACTCATCCCTGCAGTAAAATTGTTTCATTCTGTATGATAATGTATAGAGTTAAATAAAGGAAAGCTGTGAAGACCTTAAACTTGAGGATTTAGAAAACTCCTAAAGGACATTATATTCTCATTAACTCTTTGTTTGCTTTTTTTCTCAAGTCTTTGAAGCCACATTTCTTTGCTTGAATTGTGAGCTATATTTTTTTGCAGAATGGATGATAAATGACACCTTGTTGCTCTGTGGTCAGCATTGCTACCAGAAGACATTTTCAGGGGAGGGGTACCACACATTTGAAAGATTTTTTCTTCTGGATTCTTTCAGCATATGCTCATGGTCCCAAGAGGAAAAAAAAAAGGAAATTCACTGACATAAGATGTATTGTATTCATGATGCTTTGGCAGGTCTAATGCCAAAATTTCTATTGATTTCAGAGTGAGCAAAACTTTGTTGTCTTGCAGTTCCAAGTTATACAGAGAGAAATGAAGGACAGATAGAGGAAAGAGAAGGACCAGATATTATAGCTCCACACCCACAGGAGATTGTATTTATATTTTTCTGCTTCAAGCTCAGAGAAGCACAGAAAAGATATATCTCATGGATTAAATATATTGTAGTAATTCTGAACAGCCTTTTTAAAATTGATTCTGACTTTCCATGAAAGAGTCTAGATGCATCTCCTTTTGTCTGTGTGTGCTTTAGACTTGGGATTGAAAAAAAAAGACCAAACCTCTCCCCTCTACTCCTTATTAAATGACTTTTATTAGGGACATATGTCTTAAGAAAAGGCTTATTTCAGCATATCAGACTCAATTAAAGTTTAAACCTTTAAAAATGGCATTTGGTTCTGCTCCAAATATTTACTTGTCTTCCCAAAATCTTATTCTTGTATGCTCTACAAAAATACTTCTTTTGTGGATTTTTTAAAAAAATATATTTTCTTCTCTTGGCTTTGATAATACGCAATGCAAATAAAAAAGAAATTTCTGCTGACATTATCTAGGTTAGAAAACTGTGAATTTTCTCAAAACATATTGCACTCGTCCTTATGTCTAACATGCTCCATATGTTGATGTTCTCAAATTGAGCTGACTGGGGAAAAAAAAACCCTTCCTTTTCTGGAACAGTCTGGGGTTTGGAGAAAAAGTAATTCTTCCATTAATTCCTTCTCTGTTTCAATGGCAAAGTATGGAAGTGTGACCTAGGATATTTGAAACTGAGGTTCATGTCAGTGGCCTGCAGAGGCAGTTTTTTCTTGAAGCTATTTGCTTTAAGTGTTTATTGGGGGAAGACACTTGGCACTGCCAATTTTGGTGGCAGCTGAGGCAGTCTGACAGTTCTCTGCCTCTGAAGGGGCACAAGTCTTGCTCTTGCCCATACACTTCTCCCATGGCTGATACTGTTTCCTGGTCCATTCCTGCACCTGTCAGGTTGCTAACCAGAAACAAAAGGCTTTTCTTTTTTTTTTTTTGCCTACTTGCTGTTTCAGCAAGATACACTGCCTTGATAAGAGGGTGGGTGAATCTCAGAGGCGACTGAAGGAAAATAGAACCTTGTGTGGGGTGAGTTAGATTTACTGAGTTGTTTCAGAGATCCATGCTTGGCTGGGTGTACTGGTGGTTAGTACAGGTAAAATGGATACATTCAGATTCCCCCTGTGCCTGTTTAAGGCCTAACTTAACCCTGTATCACAAGGCTACTGACTTCTCTGTGCTAAGTCTCTTCTCTCTCTCATTTTCATGTAGAAAAAATATAGTTATATTTTGTCCCATGAGAATGTTTCTACAAAAAATGCACCTGCAACTCTTTTTGTTATTTGCTGTTGATTAGATCACCATTCATTTTTTTGTCCAAATCACTGTGGAAAAGGGGCTAGCTACTTGCAGAGTTGTTTTCCTGGCCTGTGCATGTTGCATGCTGATATAACATAGCTCACAAAATGGGGAAAGGTGGATTTATCTGCTCAGTGTGCGGTGCAATGTTTGAAGAACTAGCTCTTGTCATGATCTTTTTTATTTAGCATTTATGGGATTCACTATAAATACCACATGAATATAAGAACCACTTCTGTACTTGGTGACTTATCACTTCCCTTTTGGAAAATTCTGGTTTATGAACCTGCACATTCCCTAACGAGTTGTATTACGAGTGGAAAGTTCTATTGATGGGAACACTATAAAACATTGTGACTGTTCTTGCAAAAGTCACTATGCCCATGATAAACACTGCAATTCTGCTTTTTAACAGCACTGGAGAAATATCACAAATCCTTGTGTGAGTGTGTATGCACTGTGGTAATATTATCTTCTTTTTCATTTTAATATATCTGTTGATTGAACTGTGCTCTGGAATTTTACCTGAAGGCTTTGCATCTCTCTTGTAACAATATTCTCAAGTTATGAGATATAGGATGTTTGGCTTGGGAAAGAAAGAGTTTGGACAGCTATCTTATTTTTGGTTGTCAAAAGTAATGTAATTAACACTGGGTAAATGGGTTTTGTGCTTTTGTTTTTGTGTTTTAGTACATAGTAAGTAATTGCATCTGACAAACAGAAAAAGTACAGTTTCAGATCTCATGCACATATAACCTACAGTAAACATTTATCACACAGAACATTTAAAGTTTTACTGTACTGGTAACAGTGATTTGTAATACTTTTTATTAAAGTAATGTAATTAACACTGGGTAAATGGGTTTTGTGCTTTTGTTTTTGTGTTTTAGTACATAGTAAGTAATTGCATCTGACAAACAGAAAAAGTACAGTTTCAGATCTCATGCACATATAACCTACAGTAAACATTTATCACACAGAACATTTAAAGTTTTACTGTACTGGTAACAGTGATTTGTAATACTTTTTATTTTATTCACTTGTGAATTATAGTTGGTTTGGTTTTTATTGCAGTATGAACTGAAAAAGATCTTGTTTCCTCTTGAGACTGTGAGCAGTTGCATATCATTGCAGGAGGGAATTGTTTTCACATACCAATTTGTTGGTTATGATGTATAAGACACCATTTTACCTAAATCCAGGAGTTGCTAATACTTCTTTTATGGCAACAACCAAGATCATCTGTCAATGGTTTATGAGCACATCTGTGAATCATGGGACCACAGCTGTAGCTTGCAATATCACTTTACAGTGATTAACAGGTCTTACAGCAAGCTTTTTCATTGCATTTTACAAAATCTGTGGGTTGCTATAGAAATTATTGCATGTTGAGGCAGCACATCTATTTGTGCATTACAGAGGGTGTGAAGAATATCAGCTGCTAGATGTTTACTTTATTTCAGCATTCTGAAAATGAACCTCACTTCATCAGTGTACTATGTCAAGGAATCCTATTACATTAAGTTTGATAAATAAACAGCATTAAAGATTGCACTGGCTGTGTAACAGGCTTGTTTGACAGTGAAAGATTTTAAAATGCCTACTTCACACAGAAAAAAATGAATACAAGCCCATTTTATGTGCCAAATGACAAACTATAATGATTAATAGACCTATTTAAATGAATAATTGTCCTATGTACTATACCAGCTTATGTAGTACAGTGGCTGTGTATGCAGCAGCTGGCATTCCACAGAGATGTAAAAGATGAGAATTGGTAAAGATAACAAATAACAGCTGAGCCAGGCCAAGCTAAGAGTAAACCTCCACTGCATTTCCAATGACTTCAGAGAACTTAACTGGCATCTCAAGGTTTCATACAACCTCCCCCCAACTTTATTTCTAAGTCTTCCCATGAATCACTCTACTGTAATATATTTTAAAGATCTAAATTAGTCCCAGTGAAACAAGTGTATAGCCAAATTTTCTTTGTTCTGTATAAGATCAGTGATCTGATTCTATTTTTTGCCTAATAAAGAGAGTATTAATGTGTCCAGTATAGTTGAAATAGAGTTGGAATTGGTGATATACTCCTTCATTTCTATTTTACTCTCTACTTCTTCAGCACTGGGATAGGAATTGCTCACTTACTGCGTGGGCAGCTGTGACAGGGCAGATGCAGTCATCAATTAGCAGTGACATAGCAAATACATCTCTGTATAACCAGGTTTGATCAGATGTAACTCTCAGCACAGCCACATGAAGACAGGTGCTTGTAAGCCTTTCTCTTCAGTTTTGCATCCAGGGTCTCTACATCCTCAGTTACAATATGTGTTCTACTTAACCTGTTTAGTAGTATGGCCTTCTCAAAAGTTCTTCAGTATTTGTGTTGGTTTTTATTGATTTTGTTGGCTTTCTTTCCCAAATTTATTCTGACAAAAAGCTGTTGAATCCTTGGTTACTGCTGATTTGTTCACTTGGCAATAATAGAAGCATTTTAATTATTAGTAGTATTTGTGGATGAGACTGTCTCTTGTTTAGGTTGAAGTGACCATGTTTTAATATTTCAGTGTTAGATAATCTTACAAAAACATTTCCATAACACAATCAGGTCAGTAGAACTGTTAAGTTATTGTTCACCTTCTCCATTTGAAATTGTAGCTGATGTAAAACTGCTTTTTATTTGATCATTTTTAATACTCTCTTTTTCTATGCATTTTTTTTCTCCAAAAATTACATTCTTTGAGGATAAACTACTGATGATAATTTTCCCTATTTGGAGGACTCATTTAGACTTTTTTCCCCCCCTAATTTGCAAGGAAAGGTCTGCACTTTCAAAGCAAAACTTTAGTGGACTGAGGTTATATGTCTTGAATCTGTAGTTGTATATCAAGAGCTGAAATAAAATATTATACAAGATTTCTTCCCCTTGTGCATTGACCCAAACTTCTCTCATGCAATATACATTTCCCCCAACATGGAACCAATAAGATAAAAGAGGAATAAAACCTACTGAGGTGTTCCTGTATCAGTACTGAGAAGTGTACTATGTCAGCCTTGGCCACTCACTCACCCACCTCATCCTGGGGGACTGGGGTAAAAACTGGATGAGAAACCTGATGGGCCAAGATAAAGACAGAGACATGATTTGACAATTACTGTTGTTGGACAAAACAGACTTGGGGAAATAGATTTTTTTTTGTGATTTAAAATAGATTAACATAGTGAGAATGAAAAATACAGATCTAAACCCACCTTTTCTCCCCATCCTTTCCTTCATGTCTTCATTCTAGTTCCCTCTACCCCTACCCCAAGATTAGAGTTAATTTATTCACAAATAAGTTCCTTAAGCATATCAAATAGGGCCTGAGGTTTTGGTTTTTTTTCTGTAAGTACAGTAACTTTTACTGAACAGACTTCAATGGAATTTAGTAGCACTTGAAGCTTATCACAGATGAATGTCAGTAGACAAAATTTCTAACCATCCCTCAATCATTGCAAAATTGCTACTATTTCACTTTGTATATGGCAAGCTAATGGATTTTTTAATAATTAATTGCTTTCGACATTATTTTAGTTAGAGAGAGAGTGTGAATGAGTTTATAACCTTATGAGCCTCTGCTTGGAATTAATGCCAAAGTCAGTACTATTACTATTAGAGAACAACAGAAACAGGTAGTAGAATCTGAGCCTCTGAACTGTGTGAAAGCAATGAGTAAATCTTTTGAACTGCATGTCTATTTTTAACTCACTAATGAAATCAATGTGTTCTTAGGGCTTAATTCAAAATCCTTTGAAATTGATGTAAGGATTTCTAGGTTTAGTTTCAGGTTACAATCATACAGTTGTGATAAAGTAACCCCTAAATAACTCTGTTTTCTTCTTGGCTTGACTTGCATAAGGTAAAACTATCATAAGTGCATTTAGTATCTCTCAAAATGCCTTCAAATGCAACTTCCTGAGAAGGGCTGTAAAACCTAATGCAAAGAGATAAAGAAGAACAGTAAATGGCTAGTAAGCCTGAAATGCCCTTACAGAATATCTTTCCTATCATTTGAAAGCACCTTTTCATTCTTTGAGGCCTTTTGGCAACAACAACAAAGACAACTAGAAAATAATCTTCAGATAACATGTCCCCGAGGCAATACAGAGTGTGGTCTGCAGAAAGAAATGAAATAGCTTTCTCAAAGTGTTTTGTTTCAAAAATGTACTTATTACTCCTAACTCTGTGGACCAGCACGCACAGGATACTGCAAACAGCACAGGCTCTTTCATCCATCTTGATGCTATTGCCCTTCCAGGTTTGCAAGGATTGATGAGATAGTGATATCATAGCCCATCCAAGCTTTTTCTGTAGATTTGCAAACTTGCTGGAAACATGCAGTTTTATTCAGAGGCAAAGCTGAACTTACTCCTGTTTCTTTTCCACTGTCTGATTGTTACCTTTTCTTTTTGGTCGAGTTTTGTTATTTCATTTTGGCAAATTGTAGTGTGGCATGGAGAAGTCTGTCTTTTTTGTATTCTTACAAAGTGCACTCTATGCATGTTTGTGCTGTTTTTTGTGCCTTCTAAAAAAAAAAAAAAAAAGGCAAAACCCCCCAAAGACTTACTAAAGAATTTCCCAATTCAATGAATGGAAAACTGTGTAGAAAACTATGTTATGGGGTCACAAGTGGCAGAATGCAAAGGATACCCTAATAAAGATTTATATGAGCTTGTAAAAGCTTCTCTTTCTCAGTGTTACTTGCTCTGTTTGCTTTATTATAGAGTGGGTTGAATTGTGTACTTAAGTAGAATATGTGTTATTTTAGCAGCCACGTTGTAGTACGAAATAGTGGTTTTCAGTGCTTGTAAGGGATGTGGATTTTTTTGTAGAGTCTTTCTGTTTGAATTGAAGTACCATTCCCCTTATATCTAAAATGGTGCTAGGAGATCCTGTATTTATTATTTTACAGAGAAAAATTTGCTGAGTTTTAATGTGCTATGAGTTTTAGTGTAATACTCAACTTTTCCTAAATATGAGCTCATAGGATAAAGAAGGTTCTTCTGATTTACTTGGTGAAACTACATCAGTGATGGCAGCACTAATTCCCTGGTCCCTTCAGGTTGTTTGCACATTTAACAGTGATTCTAACTTAGTTCATTATTCTAATCTGATTGAAGGTAATTTTAAAAAATATTTGCATATGCCACACATATGAAACTTGACAGATACAGACAAACAGTTCTGTTGCATAAGTGCATAAAGCTTATTGTTTATATCAGTTTTCAGAGTTAGAATTAGCATTTTTTAGTTGATAAGCCTCTGTGTGTTTCCTGATCTCTCATAAAACTCCAGTATCTATATATAATTTTTATATGGAGATGGAGTTGATGAAAAAATATCAATTTACATTTACTCAGGCCTGCAAAGGAAAAAGGAGTCACTGGACTCCTCATACCCTATAGTTTTCCTGTTGTTTTGATGAATGTGTACTCATAAGACAGATGGATGGCCAATTCACTGGCTTTTTTCAAGGAGTGACGTGCTATGTGATGTGAATCAGAGCAGAAAAAAAGCAAACAGAGTCATGCAAGAATGCAACAAAATAATGTTTAACAGAATGTGCATTCAAAAACACTGATTTGTAGGTATCAGAATACTAACATTGTGAATAAAACAGTAAAGGTCTGTGGTCTGTGGCAGTTTCCTTTTTATTAAACTAAAATGCAAATCTTGTCATAAGTGGCAAGAAAATGCAGGAAGGAGTTGGTAGTTCAGTCTATAAACTGAAACTTTTCAAGGTTGTACCCAGGTATTCAAATCAATGCTTACAGCAGACACAGCATGCAGCCTGGCAAGAATCAATAACATTAATAGATCATGTTATTGAAAGTTATGTGAATGCCAATTAAGTAAATAAATGAACACAATGAGATGTTGTCAATGAGAGATCTTGAAAGGAAATAAAAACGGCTGAGATGGAAGAATGTAGGTTATAGGAAAAAGGCAAGAATTCAGCCACAAAGACAATGTCACACTGATTAATAATCAAGGCACACTTGGATAAAGAACATAGGGGAGAGGACTACAAATCTCTAGTCAGATCCAGACTGCTCTAAAAGATATCTTCAAATGTTAATTTATGCAGATGATTTATACTTGATTTTTAAAATGTCATGGAGTATTGAAAATTGTTTACAAGATGACTGTTACTTAGATTGTCATTGTGGAGAATGAAAAGCAAAAAAAAAATTAATTTGGGATGAAGGACATTTCACTCAGGCAAAAATGCAGACTGCAGTAAAGCACAAGAGGCTTAGTTTAAAATATGGTCCTGTGATGTTTCTGATGGAAGTGGAAATGGAATGCTTGAAACTTGAATTACCTCTGCTTTTGTTCCCTGCTAGATTTCACTTACTTATCTAGAGATAACATCTCTTTTGACTGCAGCGTAGCCAGAGATATTCTGGGTTCTGCATCATCTGAACACTTGTCAGGTGCAGAATGTCTGTGCCTGCCCCTCCTTGGCTATATTAGTATTTCTCTTTGAATATCATAATCCTTCCCTTAGTTTTGATGGTTTTAACTTCTGAATGCAGTTCCACAGATTTGTGGTGTAAAATCAGGCATAAGTGACTGAGAACTTCATGTTTTCCTAATCCTTTACTTTTTTATTTTTTTTCATTCCCTCTCTATTTAGTGAATACTTCTTTTCTAGCCTGTTTGATCCAGGTTCAGCAACCTAAGCAAATGTTATTCTGATCAGTTACATTTTTCCTTTTTATGTGGAGATGACTTTTCCCCTTTTTACCCATCTTCTTTCAATGGTGAGTCAGAATTAGCAGAAAACGTTCAGTAAGGTCTTACTACTTTAAAGTGGAAAAACCTTTCTAATGAGCCAACACCAGAAAATGTACTGTGTCAAAGAGATCTCTCCATTCGCTGAACAAACCCTTGTCATTCAAATGCAAAATAGAAAGTAGAACCTGGAATTTTTGAGTATCTCAACACCTTATAAAAAAGTATTTGGGAAATGTTGCTTTGCAATCCAGTTGGTTCTTAATTTTTCCTGTAAGGTCTTTTGCTACTTGCTAAGTCTGGTATTTTTAGTTTACCTCTGGACCTGCTCTCAAGTACATGTAATGTAAATACAGATTACCAAAAATACCTTGATTTTGCCATACCTCTTCTACTTTTCTGACCTATATGAATTTTATTCAAATGTTATGAAAAAGCCATGACAAATACTTGACTTTGAGACCATATCAAACAAACTTATTGCAGTGTCATAGTTTTCTATAGAATATCTTAACCTTTAAGTGAAAAAAAGTTTTAGATATCTTTCTTTCCATCTATCTTATCATTCTTCAACTATTGGATCTCAGAGTTCCTGACAGAATATATAGGAGAAGGATTTGCATTTCTGAGCATACATTTCAAGTAATGGAATGTAGTATGTTCTTATGTTGTATAGGAAATCTGTCTCTCAGCAAGGCTGGAGAGACCTGGAAAGTTGCATCTGAGTGATCCAAAAGTAGCATTGAAAAGCTATTTTAGCTCTCCAGGAAAGATGGAAGAGCTTTTTACTTGCTTGCTACTATTATAATTTCAGAGTGACAAGTGATTAAAGTGGCATTGGACTGAGTGCCTCCCACAGTTTTTAACAGCATATCTGAACCATATGTAATACTTACTTCTGCACTCATCTCAATAAAGAAAGATGTTCATTCTAAAAAATGGAATTTGGGAGGTTATGTTTGCGTGAGCAACTTGATGTGCACAAAAGATACAGCAATTAACTGTGTGGACATTGATAACGTAGATTCCTCTCTTCACAGCTCTTTGAATGCCAGTTAGAACAGATAAACAAAGATAATGATAAACTGTCAGTTGAAGTGTTTAGAAGGGCAGGTAGTGTGACAGAAGATGACAAGGAAGGCAGGAAATGAGCTAAAGCACAGAGGGAAAAAAAAAAAAAGTCTTCTAAAAACCTCTGAGTATACTGACACCAGCTGACTTTGAAGTACATTTTGAAGAGGATAGTCACACCATGAATATATGGAACAAAGCCCACACAAGTTATAAAAGCATTAAAATGGTTCTTCCTTGGAAGTATCTGAAATAAATTTTTTGCCCCATTTTTAGAGGCTGAGCAGCCTCTGTTTTTCTTCTGAAGTACTGTATGCCATCTGCTGTTGTTTGTCCTTTTGTTTATAAGGCCTCCTGATCAATCAGACCTTATAAACACTTTCACTCTTAAATAAAAACTTTAATATGAACGTCAAAATTGCCATCTACATTCTGTGAAGCAAAACAGATTTCCTCAGTTGGTAAGATAAGATATGGTGCTTAGTGTTATCTTAAAGTATGTATTTTCAGGTTCCAGCACTGGAATTTAATAATTAACCTGAAAGTTCCTTCCTTTGATACACAGAATGTTGCTAACATGTTACTGCTTATGTGGTTTTGCCTTCTTATAAATCGTTGCAAAGATATTCATCACTAAAAGAGAAAAAGTTGGGCTTATCTGTACTGAAAGTTTTCACCTTCTTTGAATAAAAGACCGAAAAGCTTCTGTTACTTACCCTTCAATATTTTTCTATCTTCATAATATGGAGCTAAGCATAAAAAAATAAAGATATTTTTCTTTTTTTTTCAGTTTACACTGGGTTATTGGACTTTAAAACTTGTGGAATATAGTTGTTTCATAATTTCTGTTGTTCCTCACAAGATTCTTGTCCCAGTCTGCACTTGAGAATAATAGCAGAGGATGTGCAGATGATACAGGCCAAGGCTCAGTGAGGTCTGGCTGTGGGACAGCTGTAAACTCCAAGATATGATACCCTTAGCACAGGCCCTTGGTGCTCACTGCAGTGTACTGTACTGGGCACCAGATGCTTGGGTTCCTTAGAGGATACATGTGTGACTGTGAGGTTATAGAACAGACATCACTGTAAATGGGGATCTCCTCCAACAGCAGTCCAGAAATCACAGAGCTGCCTGGAACAAGGTGATGGGTAGAACCCAGGACTGCAGGGATGTGTCTGAACTGAGCTTACTTAGGTCTGCATGTGGCAGAGCAGCTCAGCCCAACTGAAAGGGTTTTAGAATCTGTTGTGCAGGCAAAACTAGGGAGCATATACTTTACATTCTGGAGCAAAATTATTTTTCTTTCTCCTAATTTGGAATTGTCCACAGAAGAAAAATTCCAAGTTTCTATCAGCTGTGTTAGCACTTACTTTTATCTGCTTCACTCAGGGAAGAGCAGATTCATCTGAAGCCTGTATTAAAGCACATTATTATGGGGGTCTTACTTTGTTGCTTCCTTCTTGTAGTAGTTTTTTCATAGCTTGGCAGCATCACACTGTGGGGATTGTCAAACCAGGATTTTCACAAATACTACATTGTATGATTTAAGGGAGGGCAATAAGAAAAGGAAAAAAAAAAACCCAAACCACCACTGATAGTTCTATTTCTTTGATGTACTAGTTTCACATAGGAATAAGAATTTAAGCTGGAGTATAATCCATTCCCTGTGTGCTAGATTTAGAAGTTTCATAGCTATGCTTTGATTAAAATTCATTTAAATCTGAAGTTTTTCTGAATAATTTGATATAATATTCTAAAAATCATATAACCCCCAGTGAATATAATGTAGATTTATTTGTTAATGTCAGATATAATTACTCATCCAATTTCCATCCATGTCATTTCAGTTCAAGAATGGAACCTCAATTATTTCTTTTTATAGAAGGTTTTTAACAAGCTACTAAAACACATTGAAATGGGAAGCATTTACATTATTCCCATAGAAATGGAAGACACGAGGTGAGAATGGGAACACTGGCAAATTTTGAAAGATTTTGAAGTGCAGGTCAAATAGACAGAGCATATGATGTCTGCGTTTAACAGTACTTAGAGCTGGGCAAATATTGGGTGTTTCAACAGTTAGGCTTATCTGTGAAGCTCTCTGCTTTTAATGGGAAATTGGATAATTCAAGTGTCTGCAACACTAGCTCAGTAAACCTCAAAAAAATTAGAAATGTTCCTTTGATGGCAATGAAATGCTGACAAGCATTTGGGGAAAAATAGTGATATTCTCCTCTTGCTTCCTGACAGTAAAGGCTACATAGAAACACCCCAAACCCCAATGCTGAAAGTTCTTGTAACATTTTGGATACATGCCCTGGTTGCACAGAATTAGTGCTATAATTAAAAAACTGCCTTGAAACTGTGCATCAGTTTGTTTAAAAGGTACACACTATCTTGTCACTTACTGCCAAAGAGATATTTTTTTTAATTGCCTTGCTTATGTGCAATGCCAAAATGAAACAATAGGTCAAAAGGTGCTTTTCTAGGTGCTTAACCACAGTGTCACTGATCAGAGTTCATAATTATTTCCAATACAAACACTGAAATCCATTTCCCATTGAAGACAAACACAAAACTCCAGTGAGTTCAAAAAGATTTTACCGGATAACTAGGAATATTAGAAATTAACTGCAATCAATCTTTCCTGAGTAAATATGTGTCCTATTAAATTAGGAACACTTCCACAACAGATGCTTTCTGCATATTTCAGATATGTTATGATAGCAATTTATTATTTGCCACGCTTTGTGCCCAAAATAATACTTACGGGACTGACTTAAATATAATGAAGACTTTGGAAAGAAAAGCAAAACTCCCAAGTACTTAGAGAATATCAGTTACACTTTTTCAAGCTGTTGCCATAACATACTAATAACCATTTTATGATCTTACTAAATAATAATTAAAATTCCTAGTTTCTGTCTAGGATGATTAAGTTAATTATGAGGCTTCCTAGCATGGCAGTATCTCAAATTATCTTTGCTGCTTTCTTCTACCTCTGAGAACCAAACAGAAATCTTTTCATGGCCCAATTCCAGAGCTGTTGAAGTTGGATGAGGTTTTCCACACGTGCATCCTCACACAGCCTTTTTTTTCAAGGAGCTGCTATCATGCTGTTCAACAGAAGCTTCACGTCCTGATTCACATAGGGAAAGCTTCATTTAAAATGCTACATTAAACCACACAGACACTTGTTATATCTTGGTCAGATGTTTCCAGAAGAATCCAATGCTGGGGAGGTTTAGCACAGGGGAGGCAGTGGTGGAGCTGTAGCTATGCAGTGCTGTAGTGTTGCTCATTAGGGCTGAGAGTGAGTGGGACCAGGGTCAGGTGTGGACACAGGTGAAGCTGCTCAGCCCCATCAGTGCTCTCTGCAGCTCTGTGCACAGCTGCAATTCATTCTGTGCTTAAATATCCTATGGCATCACTGGGCTGAGACTTGAT
>NW_008649749.1:74972-82529 GCF_000695815.1 Acanthisitta chloris
GGGCTGCAGTTGAGAGTCACTGAGGTGGTTTTGGAAAGTGTGAAGTTGCCCACATGTGTGTGCCTGGCGTTCTACTCCCTTCCTGCTACTCCTGTACCTGTTTCCAGTCCCTCTGCATGTCCTGGGAGCCTCCAGCAGCTCTGTCCCTTGTCTGACAGGGGTTGGGGTGCTCCTGCCTCCCCTTCATTTCAGCTCATCCTGCTCTGAGTCCTTCTCCTCCTGAGGTGGTTTTGGAAAGTGTGAAGTTGCCCACATGTGTGTGCCTGGCGTTCTACTCCCTTCCTGCTACTCCTGTACCTGTTTCCAGTCCCTCTGCATGTCCTGGGAGCCTCCAGCAGCTCTGTCCCTTGTCTGACAGGGGTTGGGGTGCTCCTGCCTCCCCTTCATTTCAGCTCATCCTGCTCTGAGTCCTTCTCCTCCTGCTGCTGCTGCTGCTGCCCTCGACGGGGTGAGCTGAGCACCCATGGCCATTCTTGGGGAAGGTGATTCCCCTTGGGGCTTTCTCTCTCTCCTCTCAGCCCCTGTGTCTCCTGGCTCGGGGCTGCAGGTGCCCCCCAGCCCCAGCCACTGCTCCTGGAGGTGAGTAAGAAATACATTTCCCATATGTTTCTGTGTTTATTGGGTCGTTTTTTTTTGTAAGTTCTGTAAGTTTTGCCAGCGTAGCACACCTGAAGGGGCTCAAACCACCTGAGTGGTTTGTGGTTCCCCTCACAGCTGAGCAGGTTTGTTGTGGTCCTGTACAGGTGATAAAGTTTTCTCTTATGGTGAAATTAGAGAAAGAAATTTTGCACATTATGCCTTAAATATCCTGAGTTTAGGTCTATCTCTTTCCAAACAGAGACAAATGGGAATCTGGCAATGTGTGGAGCCTTCTGTATAGTCCCTTGGCAAGTGAAACTCTCAGGGTGTGGGAGCCCCTCAGGAGGGAACTGTGGACAGAGGGCAAGGGGTGTCCTGCTTCAAACTTTTATGTGCTCATTTTTAGGAAAAAAAAATGCTTTTTGCCACTATACTCTTGTCTGAATTATCTTTGTCCTATCTGGCAGGTCTTTTCAAACCTGTTTCTTTTATATTGCAGAGGTTTTAGTTTATTTGTACCTTTCTGTTCTACATATCAGAAAGGCTTTCTTAGTAAAAGGTTGGTTGTAACTTACTATCTTTTTACATCAAATGTGTCTAATTTTTTTACCCTTCTCTTTATCCAGTGACATTTGCAATCAGATATGTATTGTTACTTGTTTAAAAGAAATATTAAATTGGTTGTGTATCACCAAAACATTTTTTCCCCCCTCAATGGCTTGTGGCAATGTCAGGACCCTGTGTATCACCAAAACATTTTTTTTCCCTCTCAATGGCTTGTGGCAATGTCAGGACCATAAGGCTGGAATTTTCAGTCCAAATTAAAATGGTGAAGCCATTGGTTTCTAGACAGCCTTTACTACTTTCACCTGGATGCAATCTAAGCTGAGAGATATACTGTGGCTGTAAATCAATGATGTTGCTAGTATACATTTTAGAAAAAATAGCAATTACTGTTTTTTTCAGGTCTATAACTTTTTAAAACTGGATATTAGTTTTCTGTTGATGTAAGTGGTGTGTTCATGTGTCCTCTTACTCTGTGTTCTGTGTCTTGCTAACTTCTAAGATTTTAGACATGCCTTGAGATTTCAGAAGATGTGTGTTTGCATCTATATGCAAAATGTATTGAGACAGAGGAAGTGTCATCTTCGAATTCCAAAGCTCAGCTGAGTCTCCCAGATTGCAATCAGACTCTGAGCTTCAACATTTGCTACCATTGATTTGTATAGTATTTTACATATGAATGGCCCTAACATTTTTCCAGAGGTCATTGTTTTTTTTCTAGGGAAATCCTCTACCCCTCCCCTTAAGCCACAAAAAAACCCCAAGCAGCCACAAAATCCACCTCCCTCCCCCAAAAAACCCAAAACAAACCAAAATAAAAACCCCACAAACCAAACGTGTGATATTGATCTCTCTCTGTGTAAGCATAGCTGCATTTCAAACACGACAGAGGGATAAAAATTATCTACTTCATTAAAATATGTCTTTAACTTGGGGAAAGTGAGGAAATTCAAGATTGTGAGAAAGCAGTTTTTTTAATGATTCTCTAGTAAGCTTAAAGGGTGCCTCTGATCAGAAACATTTGATGTCTGTTTTCTGTTTTGTAAACAAAATGATTTTGAAAAGTCAATTTCAAAAGAATAATCAACACTGTGAAGTGAATTTGGATGCTGCAGAGGTTCTACTTGCCCACTTAATACAAGTAAAACAAAGTAAATATCTCAAACGGTCTTGTGCAAGTTTTTTTCAAAATACTTTAAACTGTAACTTGTATTTATATACCAAGAATTATCTTTACTTTTCCAGTGCACAAAAGATACATGCACATGTGGAAATTAAGGCTCATTGGACCTGCACTATAGGATAGCCAAATCTATAAATTACATCAATGAGTAATTCTCACTTGAGAGATTAGTAATGACTTCTATTAGACTACACAAATTATTTTGTCAAACTGAAGGAACATTTTCACTATCTCTGCCTGTTTTGTGTTAGGCTTTGTGTTTCTGTGACTGAAAAAATCTGATAAATATTTGGCTTGGTAAGCAAAAAGCTTTTCATTCTGTTTCATTCAGAGAAAGACAACAAGACAGATGATGAAATTGGATAAGTGTCTACATGTATCTCTCATTCACCTCATTTTTCTTTAGGTCTTCTTTGTTGCTTGTTTTTTTCCTCTGACTAATTGCTTTGCCCATCTGCTCCAGTGTTCATTTAGGGGCAGTACAGTATTTAAACAAAGATCACTGGTTAGTTTCTTAAACTTTCTTAACTTAAAACAAATAACACTAATAAATCAGCAGAAGTTCTGGAGTGTTTATTAATTTTTTTTTTTTATTATTTGGGTCTTTTTTTCCTCTAAGAAGCAAAAACAATCAGAGGCAGAAATTATTTGGCTTTCCTGTCTCAGGAAAAATATGGACTTTATTCTCAATTGCATTATTATTCTTTTATTGCAGCCATTAGTGTACAAAATGATACTAATGAAACTTACTTTCATGCTTACCTGCAGCATTAGTCTAAATCATAATTCAGCCTTACTAGTGCTTGGTACTTCATTTATTTTTTTTTCCCCTGTTGGGAAAGTAAGAATGAATTGTGACTTCCAGTATTGTGTTTGTATTAGACTTTTCATGGTCTGTTCTGTTGCTGCTTATGGCTGCACAAATAGTCACTGTAATGTCAGGTTTTCATTGGTTCTGTTCTATTTTATAGGGCTTTATTTCTGAGCAAAACCAGTTGCTTCTTTTCTAAAGACTTGAGGATATTGAATGCCTGATTAAAGTTACTGTCATGTGTGATTTCCTTTTTATGGCACAAATGCCCCATTGAGAGATACAGCAGATTTATGTGGCTGTCCTTTCCTGACCCACAGGAGAGTTAAAAATTCTGAAATACACAAGAATTTGTTTATAGTCAACTTAGCTGATGTTTTAATATTTGTGTTGAGTTCATACTGGCAGACTGAAACCCAGGTTGGTTTTTATTGCCTTTTTTTAAAGCCTTATGTTTTTTCACTGACATTCATTTAACTGATTGTAAAACCAACTTCTGTGTGCAAGCCTAGTCATAATGACTGGGTAGCTTTATAAATGAACCTTGCCAGGGTAGCTAGTCTGTTGTGTTGTCAGCTAAGATGTTCATGATTGCCATTTGTGTAAGAACAGCTTCTAGGAGTTCAGGTGCATGTCTGCTAAGGCAGGGTTCAACTGGCTTCTGCCTGTTACACTGTCTGCTTGAATAATTGGTTATGGTAGAAAGTTTAAGGACTGTGGTTTCACCCCAGCTGGCAACTGAGCACCACAGAACTGCTCAGTCTCTGCACTAACCTCCTTCACCCCACCTCCCTGTGGGATTGGTGAGAGAATCGGAAAAGGGAGAAATGTTGTGGCTGAAGATAAAGACAGTTTAATAGGCACACAAACAAAATAAAATGAGGACTTCACTCACCACTTCTCATGGACCAGCAGGTGTTCAACCATCCCCAGGGAAGCAGAGCTCTACCATGAGTAGTGGTGACTTGGGAAGAAAAATACCATCACTAAGAGCTTTGCCCCTTCTTCCTTCTCTAGCATTATGTGCTGGGTATGATGCCATATGGTTTGGGATATCCCTTGAGTCTGTTGGGGTCTGCTGTTCCAGCTGTGTCCCCCTCTCAACTTCTGTGCTCCTCCAGCTACTCATGAGTGGGGTGGGGTGAGAAGTAGGAAAGGCCTTGACTCTGTGTAAGTGCTGCTCAGCAGTAACAAAAACATCCTCGTGTACAATCACATCTGGAAAATGGAAGTTCTAGAGTAAATCCTTCATTATGTGTTATTGCTATTCAACCTGTAGATTAGGACATCTCATGATATTTTCATTTACATAAAGTTCATGAGGCCTGAACAAATTAAGGTTATTTTTAAATTTTTACATCCTCTGAGGGCTGTTCGTATTTTCAGTCAGCAGCCACACCATAGTTGTGATTCTGTTTAATTATATGCAATTAATTTGGTCACGGCTCTGTGTGTTGGAAATAATGTTCATAAAGAGAATCTAGTTAAGATATGAAGTGAGTTACAGTGTTTTTATTGTGTTTAATTTCTGTTTCTTGCAGAACTGGGAGTAGTTACTAGTTAAGCATTGATAGATTTTTCATTGATGTTCTGCTGCTTAGTTTCAAAAGATGGGATACATTTGTATCAACTTCATTTTGCCAAAGTGAACATAGAAACACTTAAAATGAAAGCAACTGCCCATTTAAAATAAAGCAATAATATCTTTATGTGCTACAGAAAATAGGGCTGCTCTTCACTTATGGAAAAATTGTCAGGCCAAGGATGTGCATAGTGAAGGAGGTATGAAAATAACTCCCTGAAACATAATGACTGGACAAACAAAAGCTCCTTTTTTTAAAAAAAAGCTATTACCATATTGATCTGGCTACTGTGGTTGTGCTGTCATCAGTATTTACATGCGTAACTTTCAAAAGATCATGTTTCAGAATTTAAACTTGATAAATGTACATAAACTGGTTTGGAACATACAGAGTATCCTGTCCATATTCTACCAGCCAGAAAAATGCAAGAAATAAGCAAAATGAGTCAGCTCATTTAAACATGCTTCAAGCCTAATGCTGAGGATCTGCCTAAGTTGTCAGTTATTTCAGCATGAATTATTTTGGTAGAAATAAGGAAGTCAAAAGTATCTCTGGATAAAAACTAAGATGGGGGCTAGAACATGATGGCAAAGTACACTTGAAAAGATTTCTGTTGTAACATTCAATGCTGCATGTTAACACTTGGTAGTTATGCTTTTCCCTGTTGTTACTGGGAATTGAGCTCATGAAGTTAATGTTGTACTGACACAGGAAAAAAATCAATCCGAACCTTTTAATTGTTGAGTGTTATTTAGAGGCTTTAGTAAACAAGGAGTTAAAGCTTTGCCTAAAAGCTCAAGTGCTGCTCATCAAGGTTTATCAGTTCAATCAAACATCTGAACAGATCTAGTTAGGTGTCAGCTAAAACTGTTGTTAATCTTAGTTTGTACATGAAAACATTGATCCTTTCCACAGAATTGGAATAAACTGAGTAGGAAGACAGTGTTTTCTATCCTCATTATTAGCATTGATATATAATAATGTATATCACTTAAGAGCTGTAAAGTATTATGGTTATCTAATAATCCAAGTTTGGCATCTTTCAAATGAGACTTCATAATTTTCTCTCACCATTTTCTTGCTGTAGAAACATAATTTTGAAAGTATGCAACAATGCTAGAAAAACCAAAGGTGACTGTCACTTCTGTGCAGTCAAAGAATATACAGTGCAGTATTGCTGTTGAAAATTCATGATCTTGGTTCTACAATGTTGAGAAATTCAATAATGAAACTTACCTACCAGTCTCCTTGAAACAGCTTGTTAATACTTCTGCCATTATTAGAGTAAGGCCAATAACTCATTTTATGAGTCAGAGTTTACTTTTTAAGGAGATGAGAAATTACAGTAGCTTACTGAACTGCAGCAGTGCTCTCTCAGTTTGGATGATCAATTGCTGCTGTGAATGAAATAAGTAGCTGCAGGTTCAAATGTGGAGTAGTGTGTGCAATTGGAATGTGGTGGCTCAGGTTAGAGAGGGTTAAGTGATGCTCTTGAGAGGACAGTCCTTCCTAAGGGGAGGAAAAGACTCTGGAATGGGTTTCTAGAAGGTTTTTATCTATTCTAGCCAAAGACTAGTGCCTAGACATGGTACAGAGACCCAGCTATGTTAAATGCTAACTATGAAGATTGAATGTGTACTTAGCCCTAGTTTACAGCCCAAAGTGAATGAGTACATGTGACTGCAGCTATAGCTGCAGGATTCAGAGCAGTGTCATGGAGTGTCAGTTGTCTGTGATTTTTTTTATGTTTTTTCCCCCGTTTGTGCTTATATCACAGGATTACTTTTTCCCAATCAAGCACTTAAACAAGGAGTTGTCAAGTTTAGAACTGTAACTTCTTATGATGGGTGGTTATAAAAAGTGGCATAAGCCTCTGACAGCTCCACTCAAGTGTGTGTTCTGGGGGGCAGACCTTGTTAATCTTATTTTGCTGCAAAGAGCTACCATGATATTCAGAGCCTGGGATGGGCTGTTTGGACAGCTGGTCCCTCTCTTTTATAATGGTCTCAAAACAGTGAACCAGATGGATTTACTATCTGTAAAAAGAGACCTTTAGGAGTCTGCAACAATGAAAGTTTGTACTGAAACAGGCAAAACCTTATGAGGACAAATGTTCATCACTTAGTAAAAGGATCTGATGTGTAGCAGAGATTGGGTTTTTTTGTTATGTAGCCAATCAGTATCTTGCAGAGTTTGATGACTGGTTGTTGTGGCCATAGCCTTCAGCCAAATAATATAAACAAATGTTGTTATGCTATTAAATAAGAACCCTATTTTGGAGGTAATTTTGGGACTATGTCCACATATGCAGCCTTTCAAACACATTTGGTGTTGAAATTAGTTTTATTGGTATTTCTTGGTTAAGATTATTTTCTCTACCTAAGCTTGGAACCTTTGTGTATGTATGATATCTACTGCATACTATGTACTGTAAAACTAGTCTGTATAAGCTTACTAAGAGCTTTAAATTGCTACACCATAATAAATGTATCACATAAACATTATGGCATGTGCATGTAGGAGCTCTGTTAAAGGACCATCTGCACCATTTTTGGAGATCTTAAAATCTCATGCTCAATATGCACTGAACAGGGCCAAGGGTTACTAAGAATAAGACTGTGTAAAGTATCCAGGCTGAACAGAACTTTAGAACAGTGGGACAGCATAGCAGTACTTTCTACTTAGTACTTCCTTAAGCAAAGTCAGAGCTGTTTTGTCTTTACAGCATTCTACCAAACCTCTACTTAAACCAAGAGTCTTTTGGATTGTGCTAATCCACCTTCCCAGCATAATCTTTGAATGAAAACCCTATAGTCATGTAAAAGATTGCTTTTTTT
>NW_008649750.1:0-1984 GCF_000695815.1 Acanthisitta chloris
GCTCGTGGATCACTGCCCTCTACCCACCCTGTGTCCCCATGGGTCCAGTGTGGCACCTCTCAACACCCTCTGTCCATCCCACCTGGTGGGATCGAAGCCCCCTGTGCCAGCCTTGGGCACCCACCACCCTCTGCAGGACCCCCATGTCCAAGAGGTGTCCATCCCAGCCTTCCCCACATCCTCAACCTCTGTCTTATCCTTAGAACCATCTGCAGGCAGGAGCCACTGTGGGCACTGCTGGTGGGACACCTTCCCAGAGGGCTGGAGGGACACTCCACCCTGGGGCAGGAACATCAGCACCCGCTGGCTGTTCAGAGCACCCTGCTCAGGGCTTGGCTTGACCTCTCAGCCCTGAGGCAGTGACACCAGGATGTTTCAACACAGCCCAACCTGTCACCATGCTGTGCAGAGCTTCCCCTGCCTCTCAGTGGGGTTCAGCTCTTCAGCAGAGCATGTGGCCCCAGGTTTGGATACCCCAGGAAGCTGCAGCCCTCCCCAACCCTCCGGTGCTCCCGCAGAGCTCAGCCGTGTGGGGCTGTGCTGGCTTTGATGTGTGTCGCCCCACAAATCACCTCCACCCTCTGCGGGTCTCATGTGGCTGCAGAGGGTTCGGGTCAGCCACCATCAGACAAGGACATTGCCACCCTCCCAGTCCCCTCCTGCTTCCCAAAACCCAGACTCTCCTCTGGGTGAGATATATGGGCAGCAGGGTTTGGTGGGCTTCAAGCTTCCAACAGCAGCAGAGGCAACCTTGTGGTGTGCCAAGAGCTGTTCCTCCTCCTCTTTCTCCTCCTCCTCGTGCTGTCTCACAGTCAGGCTACGGCGACTTCCTGGCGTTGCGCACAGCTCCTCACCAGCCTCAGGAAAGAGCTTCTGGTGCCAGGGCAGTGGGACCTCGGAGGGGCTCGTCCTGGGATGCCTCAGGGGGTCTCCAGTGAGGAGGTGAGCGCGTGGGAGAGCGTCCACTGATGGAAGATGGTGAGTGAGAACCAGACCTGGGCTGGGCTGGACGTGGGGATGGGACACTGGGAGTAGAACATTGTCTCCTGGTTGGAAAGGCTTTGGGGATGTCCTTGTGAGGGGCTGGATCTGGCCAAGACCCCACTGCTCCTGGAAGGCAAAGTCCTACTGTACATCTGAGCTAGGTGGAACTTCAGAGATCTCTGACCAACTCATGGGCTCAGTGGGAGGTTTGCTGGGTGACCTTGGGTGGGATATAAACAGCTGTGAAAGGAGTAGGCCACACTCCCACCAAGTCCAGGAGAGCCTCCACCAGCACAAAATGCATTGGCAAACCTGGGACTGGTCCCAGTGGTGGCAGTGCTGGACACCCTGGGCAAGTCCCAGCTCATGGAACAGCCCTAGAACTGATGGTCCCAAACCACTGAATCCTTCAGGTGCCAAAAGCCCTAGTGGCATGTCTGGGAATCTGGCCAAAGTTGCTCTTTTCCCTAGTCTGGGTGAAAACTCCAGTGCCTGGTGTGCAGACCACGGCACACTCACACTGCTTCCCCACAGGCTGCGCCGAACGCTGCCTCTGGGGCTAACCAGGGATTTTGGGGGGATTGGGGTGTCTGCCTGGGGAACCTGCACTTCTGTTGGTGTATATAGACACACACAGAGAGATGCATTCGGTGAGTTATGTCTCAAAGCGTTGCATCAGCTTCTCTTCACACCAGCTCTTCCGTTGTGAAAGAAAAATTATGCAAGCACAAACCCAAACTGAAATCTCAAGAAGGAGAACTCCAAAATCAAAGCTCCAGTGGAACAGCCAGCTCTGGCAGAGAGGGACACTGGGGGCTGGAGACAACAGAGTGGGAGAAAGCTGGGGGAGGGTAAGGTGGTCCCTCTCCTCCCTCACGGTCCACCTGAGCAGCTCAGGAAGAATGTCACCCCATTCCATAGCTTTGTGCTGTAGCTCCAACCTGACACTCTTCTTCCAAGAGCTGTTCAGCCTCCTCCTGGCATCCTTTCTCCAGAGGCT